>NW_028289316.1:300000-472500 GCF_059628265.1 Tinamus guttatus
CAATGAACTTGAAATTTGGAACACTTAATTAAAAGCCTTACAAAAATGAAATCTTACAGACATTCTAAATATGTTTTAACTTTTGCTTACAAATTAAAAAATAAAATTGCAACTCTCCTTTTTCTTTCCCTGTTAGAATGATCTCATTTTCTCTATAATAGCAAATGTACCCTAACCCTTCTAAATTAGCAGTTTTGAGAGCTCTAGCATGTGGCTTTAGTTGCAGCAGTCATTTCCAATAGCATTTCTTGCGCACAGAGGGATCAAACACAGGGGAAATTGTCTGAATCACATCTTGTCTTCACAGAGGCTAATGCCAGCCAGGTGCCACTATAGCTGTCCATCATGTCAGCAGTTTCACCATCTGCAGTACCAACAGCCCAAGCAAGTTCTGAACAGAGGATTCGGCATATGGTGAGGGGATTTTTCCTGCTTTTCGAGCTTTGTTGTTACATGTTGCTTTTCTGCATGCCATTGCTCTTCCCTAGTATTGACAGACTGTCACCAGAGAGCCCTTTCCCTTATTTTCACACTATGTAGCTATTGTCAGTTCCATGACACATTTTCCTATCATTTCAGGATTTCCTCTCACCTTTGGGCAAAAGGCTACACCATGTCCACATTTTTCCGCTCAAGAGAATGTTTGCTTTACGTTTATCACTTCCAAAAGTCAAGTCCACTTCATATGAAACTCATCGCTCCCTATTCACGAGCCCCTTTCTGAGACCACTACAAATTACCTCTTAACTTGCCACCCCGGCTCATCACGTGCAGGGGGGTTATCCTGTTGACTCAATGTCATGACTGACGTCAACCGGCAGGACAACAGGCGATGTCACACGAAGGCAGGCGTCACCGTTGTCCTGCTGGGAGGACTCCTCTGTCAGCACAACATAACCTTCCACCCGAAAACAGAGGTGTTTCCAAACACCTCTGACAGGGCCACACAGCAGTGGCAAAGTCAACGTCATCCTCTGCCACCAAGCACTATTGGCACTCCACAGCTTTCCTATCTGACTTGGCCAAGACAAACCACTACCCTTCCACAGATTTTTAAACTAGGCATTTCTTGTTTTTCATCAGGTGAGGTTAAATAACCTAGGCGCTTGAATACCAAAGTGGTTGTTCAGCTTATAAACAACATACCTAGAGACTGGGCGGGGAGAGCAGATGGGCTGTTAGGGTCATCAGCACTAGTTCTTTACGACCAACCGCAGATGCAATAAGCAATGCTAGAAAGAGAGACAGGGAAAACTCCCCAGACACTCAGAAAACTTCAGACTTTGTCTCAGGGAAGAGCCACAGAAATCATGATGCCCCACAGCAACAATGAACAAAATGCTTATCAACAGTCTACTGCTACACGTTACCGCAAAACACTTGGCAAAATCCACCTACCCATGGATAGATCTACCCATGAGAGAAAAAAAATAAAATAATCTCTGAGGTATCATGTTGAAAGGCAGCAAGGAAAAGGAACAAGAAGAAACTGCAATTATTGTTTCTCAGAAATCATTACAAAAGCAATTTTACAAATTACTTAGAAAAGGCAAATAAAGTGTTTTATTGCAGCACTACCTTATATAAAAATGAAAAGGGAACTTAAATAAATAAAAATAATAAAAGAAAAAGCCTGTTCTTAGGGCTTGATCTGTAATGACAATCATTGAGGCAGTTAGGAAAATCCAACGAGCTCATTGTTCCATGACTGATAATTTTGCTGTTGCTTTTGGCCATTAGTCTCATTAAATGCTTAATAGATAGATTTAAGTTGTCTTTTAAGTTCCAGTAGTTTCTGTTCTATTGACTGTTGAATGTCTTAGTGTTCCTTACCTTGATAACCAAGGGCTTTTTTTTGTAGTTAAGGACAACTACAGTAGGCATGCGGCGGCAGAAGTTCTATCTGCATTGAAAAGAAACTAAAACTTCAGTATTTCCTTAATTTAAGAGAAAAACAAAATCACAATAGCTGAAATTCATCTGAAGAAACCAGTTTGAGAATCAAGTCTTTGCTGGGCGTGCTACAGTGAAGCGGGCACAACACCCATGATGACTGTGGCTTTTATATTGTTATCTTTTCACAGATTAAGTCCAAATAAAATGGTTCAGTAGTTCTTCTGCTTTATTTATTGTAGTAGATTATATACAAGAAACCAGAGCATTCTGAATTACAGCAAGAGATAGCTACTGCAAACTTAGCTGAGCTCTTTCTCTATCTCAATCTACACTGAAATAACCTGTAGAAAGATTTGAGTTAGTAACTATACATTCTAACTATACATTCTGCACTGCAGTGCATATCTGTATCTAAAAATAAATGCAGATCCATATGAACATCTGCGCATGATACACAAATACGTATCAGGAAAAATAAAATCAGATCTGCATTCAAACGAAAAATGTGGAAAAAATTCTGAGATTTTTTATTTTTTTTTTCATTTTCAAGACATTGCTAGTAATAATCGCAAACTTTAAATCTGTACTTATATACAATTAAAAAAAAAAACATTAATTGCTTGTGAACTACAGCAGTGATGGCATTCAAGCCCTTTCTGCATGCAAAAAACAGTAGGCAAAAGGGTGATGAGCACTTGACTTCTCAGCTCTGTTTGGAAGCTCGCTGACATAGTCTCGAGTTTTTCCTTCAGAAAAACTGCCACAGTTGGTTTAGCTTTTCCTTTTTTTATGACAGGGCCCTTTATATGTATGCTACATATTTTCCACATAGCTTTCCAAGTGGCTGTACAGCAGTCACATAATATTGAATTTAGAACAATTCCACAAAGAGGCTTTATTCCAGAGAAACAGGAAGTTGTCACACATATCCAAAAAACATCTATGCTTAAAGAGACACAGGCTCTGAATCTTTCCACAAGAATTCCAGCTTTAATATATAGGCAGTCATACATTTTTATTAATGCTCTTCCCCTTCCCCCAAAACAAGCATCAATAGACAAAAGTGGCAACTTGTATTTGCAAGAACTGTATATATCAAACCAGGCTTTCTGAACAGAAATTCAAGGCAAACGTCAGTTTACTACATTTTATTTTATTCAGTCTCTCAAATAGAAACTTTTAGACACCTGTCCTTTCAAAACTCATGCTTTTGAATCTTTCTTCAAGCACATCAGAATCTTCATCATTGTCTGTACTACTGAAGTTTGCTTCAAAATCCAGTTCATCCTTCAATTCACCTCTCTCCTGGCCATTTTCAAGAGCCTTACTCTCAGTTCTTTCTTGTCCTTTGTCAATCCTACAAAAAGCAAATTGAAGGTATCATCAGGCTACTTTTGGAGTTCATCTATCTTTTAAACAAGGAAGGAATGAGAAGCAGAATGTTACTTGGGACTGGAGCGACAACTTAAAAATTACTTTCATGTTATATTGAAGAGACAGTAAGGAAAAAAAGTCTTTGAAGAAAAGGAAAATTATGTGAATAGATTGACCAAATAAACAACTGCTGGCAAGTTGACAAGCACTAGTAAATGAATTCAGGATGCTCAATAAAGACAGAACTTCAGGAGAAGGGTAATAAAAACAAAATCACATTAAATATATTGTAGCTACTTTGCTCAACATCGGCCCTTATTTAGTTTACTTCTGCTCACTAGTAACTAAATCATAAAATGACAGACTAAATGCAAACAGTAAACTGGCCTATGCATATTTTATGGTGCTCTATCCATTTTAAAGTGCTTTGTTCCTAAGGAGGGGATGCAATTTACCCTTTGATATTACAATAAAGTGTTTTATCCAAGTAAGAATTCTTTAGACTACTCACACTAACATCCACAAGCTTTCCACTCTGGCTTCAGCAGAAGAAACTGAAGCTAATGACTCAATACAATAATTGCTGTCATAATTATTCAGAATATGGCATAAGGTACATGAGCTCCAGGGCAGTTTCCAAACATACTTTATTAGCACAGGAAAACAAAAGTACAGTACTGAAGGTGCATAATCCAAGAGCTACTTACGGAATTACAATTTCTTCTTCTTTTCCACATTTTGCACAAATTCCTAGCTTACAAGCACAGGGTCGGCAAATAATATGGTAAGGATCTTTTACAGCTTTCTCGAGGCACTTGACACTGAAGAGAAAGAAGACAGCATTAAAATATTATTTGCAGGCATTTATTAAGCATTCTATGTTCAAAGACAGTACAGACAAAACTACTGTATTCTTCTGAAGATGCACTGTTACAGCCAGTTTCATATGAATCAATTGTTTTTGATGCTTGCTAAAACATAAAGAGCATTGCCAGTTTTCCCTCTCTTTTAAGTTTCTCAGAAATAACTTTTAAAATTAGAACTGAAAACGAAACATATAAAGTAGGCATTTTTATATTCACAGTAGCAAAACACTAACCTTTCCTTTCACGTCAATAGTTTACTTTGCTTTAAAAACTGCACAACTTTTTCCTCTCTCTGAACAAAAAAAGAAAATCAGAATACAGTAAAATGCACTTTACAAATAAAAGCTTTCAATTTGAAAAATCCCATGTCTTCCTCTTGAACTTCTCAGAAAATAAAGTCAGTGCTGGCTTTCTAGCAACCTAAGTCTCTGTCTCTGGGGATATTAGGAAGAGCACTGCCAGCAAGGCAATGGGTCAGGGGAGGTGGTTCTGCCCCCTCCTCAGCTCTGGTGAGGCCACAACCGGAGCGGCTGCCCAGCACAAGAGAGACCTGGAGCATGTCCAGCAAATGCTTATTAAAATGGGGAAAGGACTAAAGTGTATCTCATATGAGGACAGAGTGAGAGTTGAGCCTGAAAAAGGTTATCGGGGATTTGCACTAAACAATTTCCAGAGGTCCCTTCCCATTTCAGCTGTTCTGTGATTCCGTAAGTGACAAAATCATACTCTGATTTCCCTAATATTTCTAGGTCTTATCTCTCTTCCTTTAGGAAACTACAGTGTCACCTCACTGACAACATCCACTTAGTATTCTCCTCCCCCATTCAGTTGCAAAGACCCAGGAGTATATTACCCAACAGTGGCATTATCAATGCAAAATAGACAGACTTTTTCCTTTTAATAGTTCATTTTTTTAATGTTCAAATATAGGAAATACGTGTGAATTAGACTTTGGGGTATTTGTAGTAAAATTTATGAATTCACCCATTGAAATTCTTCACAACCTTATCCTTCCTCTCAACCACTATATTGCTATACATAGGGCTAAAAACCACTGCCTGTAGATTTAGAATGGCACACAATCTAAGTTATCTGTTCACAGAAAATATTTTTTGCTATAGGCAGTTGTTTTCCCACAATGATCCTTTTCCTATTTCTAGGAATTCTTTCCTATGCTTCTATGAATTACTCCTTGGTTGCCATCTTTAAATTTTATATTATGAGGTAGGCAGAGATGAGGCAAAAGAACCAAATCCAAAAAAAAAAAAAAAAGAGGAAAGGGAAGAATATCAACAAAATTAGCCTAACACATTCCTCTCTGAATATAAACAATGATGAAAATTTCATATTCAGGATTGTAGCTTCCTGTAAGAAAAGAACATGCTAGAAAACACTGAAATGCATGTATTACAAATATATTGTAGAAGTAGAGATTCTTTAAATTATAGAATCATAGAACGCTTAATGTTGGAAGGGACCTCTAGAGATCATCTAGTCCAAGCCCCCTGCACACGCAGGGTCACCTAGAGCACGTGGCACAGAGTGGCATCCAAGCAGGGTTTGAACATCTCCAGAGAAGGAGACAACCAAATGCTGAAAACAATGTTGCTGATGACTTTTGATAATATCAACTGCGAAAATCAGATACGTGGTTTCCTCTAATACTGACCTCCTATAAAGTCTTAAAAACTTAATTATATCTGGTTTAAATTTCTCTTTTTGTTCAAGATGCACTGACATGCTCACAGGTCCACAGTAAGTATCAAAATGTTCAGGCATTTTAACAGAAAGTAGGGAGAATCAACTGCTTTTCCAGCACGTTTCTTTTTCAAAACTTTATTTTTTGAAATTAATGAAGTAGATATAACGTAGTAATGAAGTACAAAATAAACATTCCATTTATATCATCACTTCAGACTACAAATTAGAAGAATGTCGTATATTAACAACTAATACTTTGTAGTTTTCCAAATCAGAATATTCTCCAAAAAGTTTAGAAATTATATTGTCAGTGATTAACACAAAGTATCTTAACTCACCATTTCTTGGGTTGGGATAGTAGTTTATACTTGCTGAATTTTACCCGCCACTCCAAGATACCTTTACAATGCTGACATACTCCATCATGAAGCTTGGCATTTATTTTCTGAAAAGAAAGATAGAAAAAATGAAGAAATATGTTTCTGTGATTCATACAGTATTTAGAAAGATGTTGACTGATACTAAAGTAAGTATTTCATACATATTTGCTAGTGGTAAATTTACTCAGCAGGGACAACAGCAAGGTATCTTCTTGAGCTATTAGTAATTAAACTAAATGTGTTTTTAAAAAAATTACAATTTTTTTCTTTTTTAATTGTGAGGTAACTTCCATCCCTAGAGATTTTACAAAACAGATGTCTTTGCTAGGAATGGATTCCAAAATACACCAGTTTTATTCAAAGACTACAGGTTGCAGAACTTAATATTTAACTTGTTACTGCACAGGCTATTGTTACAGTACATAAAGCAAATTGCCTCAGGATTTTTTCTCAGGGCACAATAAAATAGAATTGACACATTATTTGCTGTCCAATCATTCAACATTTTTTCATCATAACCCTTCCTTACTACAAAGTAATATGTTTATTATATATTATGCTCTCCAGTGTCGAAGAAAAAAAATCCATGAAATAGTAATTTAAACCACAGTATACCTTCAAGACAATTGAAGATTGAAGACAATTTAAAATTTACTGTAGGATCTTCTGCAGTGTTTTGAGTTTAGTCTCCTTGAGACTATAAAAGGTCAACTGGCCTCCACTGTTTGCACAGGAGAAGTTATTCTGAGAACAGGAAACCATACAGTTGTCTTAAAGAACATGCGACATATACCAATTCAATCTGAATCTTTTCTTTTTCTTCTTGCTCCAAAAATGCCAACAGCAATTTAAACAGCAGTAACTTTTAACAGTAATTGTATGCCTAGAATTTCCATTGTGCCTATTTTAATAGTCTAAAAAACAGCTATTGTACCAAAATTATGCGTTACAGTCTAAAAACACATATAATGGTTAGAACATGTAGGGATTCTTTGGTACAAATTCTGCATAATCTTAAAATTTAGATTATTCTTTTACAGACACATCAGAAAGTTTACTAATGCATACAGTAGCTTCTCAAGTAATCACCTACTTTTAGGTCTTGAAGTAAGATCTTCTTACTACTCCACAAAATGCTACCTCAGTACAGTAAAAATATACTCTCTATACTTTAAAAATATACTCTCTATTTCCAAAATAGTATGTGAGAGAGGAAACACTGCTTAAGAGTGAGATTATACTATAGAGCTTGCTTTCATTTTTTTCTGTTTTTACTAAACTTAAACCATGCAGTATGAATTTTCCCATGCTTTATTTACCTGAAACTGTGGTGTTTTTTGACTGTTACAGTTAAAAGAGCTGTTTTTCTTTCAAGTGACTGACAGAGTTAGCATGTTAAAATAAGATAAAAAAAAAAAAAAAAAACATTTTGCAAAAGGCTTAAAGAGGTGGGGTAGCTACAAACATGCAACTAACTTAGAATCTTTCTGAGGGAAGAAAATCATTGCCATGTTCTCACATATATTTGTTAAAAGGCTGGCAGTTCAAACTTCTGTCAGCACCAACCTTGCTTTATTCTTTCAAAATTCTCACAATTTGAAGATAAGCCTTCTTTTCAGTGCTTAAATAGCTCCAAGTGGTATAACCTGAATAAATAACTAATAACCTGCAAATTAGCCTGAACTCCCCCATTTCTCCCTCAGCTCTACTGATTTGCATTAATTAGTAATGCAGGAGAGGAGCAAAATAGAAACGCTGTAATTTGTATTTGCAGAAGCACTTTAACTGTATTTTTAAGGAGAAGCCCAATAAATTTCAAAAGACTGTGATGGTTTGAGATGAACACTGCTAGTTGCTGCTAAGTGGTTACCTTTAAAAAGAGAACTGGCCCCTTACTGACAACTAGCTAGTTTCCAACAGTACACAGTGGTATGGCAACTGGAGGTGAAGGGCTGTAACTACATGATACTGTGTAACACCGATGGGCTCACCGTGACACATACTTGGGTTGCAAGAGGTCATGCTCAGAAGAGCTGCATATGACACAAGCAATACAGAAGAATGAATTTCCTTTGTATGAGAGAGTAGTTCCCATTTAAAGACTGTCAAACAGGTAGCTGATTAAAAACTCTTCTTAAAAAGAACTGAATATTACTTATGAAGCATGGAAATGAGAATAATCCTTATCAGTAGATATTTATAATGCCTTTTCCCCCCAACGCTTATCAGTTGGGTGCTGAAGAGAAACAGCAATGGATATTTTAAATCACAAAAAAATAAAATGCAGGCCATTCCAAATTCTAGGAGGCCTTTTCGTATTACTCATAGTATAGGTCTTCTCTTTACCAGCATTCACTTTACCAGCATTCACTTTACTGGAAAGCCAAGAGGCTACAAGGTGACGTAAAAGCAGTGTCAATTGGGCTTTTCCACATTTATTTTTATAGAATGTGTACATTTAATAACAAAGCTCAAGCTCTCATGCAGCGTCCTCAACCCAGCGATCAGTGTTCTCTCTATATACTTTAGCACATTGTTTAACCACAAAAACAAAGCTTTAAGATGAATAACACATACGAAGCTATAGAAAAAAGTAAAATAATGTAATTTAACTTCAACAACAGTTCCACAAGCTACTTAAAGTCAGTCAATCTCAATCAAAGCTTGCCTATGTATTCAGATTATTTAGACACAGTCCTTTTAAGCTGACACAAGCACACTGCCATTTTCTTGGTATGACCACAGCTAACTCAAATATGCAGTAAAAAGCTGAAGAGTAAGAACGCCATCTAAGAAAAGCTAACAGCTATCAGCTTATACACTAAAATCACGAAGAAAAAGGAATCTAGTGTTATCTCAAACTTTTACATCACTTTGAGTCCCTAAGAAACATTATCATATTCTGAAGAGCTACATAATACCACTTTTAGATCAAGCTAATCAAGTTAATGGCTTTTATGTCAAGCTATATCAAGTTAATGGCTTTATTAAGCCATTAACTTCAGAGAGAGAGAGAGTGCAATGAAGGTGAAGATTCCCTACAGGAACTGCAGAAAAATTCAACTTAACTAGAGGACAACACTGTAAGAGTGAAGTTCGCTTGTACTCAGATGTATTTTTTGAATAATATTGAAGTGATGACTAAATTTAGAAAGATTGGAGAGCTAAGAGGACTATTTTATCCTATGGACAGAGACAGAAGAGCTTGCTAGGCGTAGAGCAACACAGTCTCAAGAAGTATACAATGATGCTCCTACGTCTTCGTTCTCCTCCAAAGTTACATGCACCACCCTTTTGCACAGCACTTACACAAATTCAAAACAGAATTTAGTAAGTAGAAGAGTTAGACTGGGAATAAAGAGGGAAAAACATAACTCAAAATTCAGTTAGAATAATTCGCAAAATGACTAACAAAAAGAGGAGCAATTTCTAACCTCTCCTACCCATTGATCTTGTGAGTTCTAGTTAAAAAAAAAAAAAAAAAAAAAAAGGCATCATTTCAAAAGTCCATTGTGCCAATAGTCCTCCTGTTAAGATACATAGCAGATAAAAAGAGACACCTTTATTAAGGTTTAAAATAAGTAATAAATATAGAAATCATCCTCAAATATCTAGACACACAGAATCACAGGGTCAAGACTGCAGAGCAATAAAAGCAAACTCTCCTAAGCATTAAACAGAGTGATTGAGTATACAAAAACTAGTAATTACAGTTATTTAAATTATTCTTCAGGAAGAAAACATTTTTTTGGAAGGTAGTCTCAAGGAGATGTAATAAACTGTCATGCTAAATCACAAACATATATTTGAAATAGAAGCACATGATTCCTAAGAGAAAGGATGCTGTAATATTATGGTACTACTAATACAGGATCAGGACAACAAATCAGACTGTATCTATTATAACAATCACACTGATGTATGACTAAGATCCTCATCTGAGAATAGGCTCCTGGACTACACACAATCAACTGTAGGACAACACGCCCTACTTAGAAACTCAAAGAAACCACATATGATATCTGCTCAGAAGATAGCAATATAAAGAAAAACTAGAACTTCTAAATTCTCTCTCTTCTTTCCCCTCAGTAATTTTCTTTACTTTTTACGTGGTGGGGGCACTTTAAGCATGCAGTGATGTACTTAAGTACTGACACAATTGAATGCAAGAGAAAATATGAATATTAGCATTCTTTTGCTGGTTGTTGCTTTCGAAAGTCAACAGAGAAGGATGGACTGATGTGAAGTGAGCAGGCAGAAATTATTAGCCGATTCTAACCCTAATATGCACATCTTCTAAGTTTATTTTGCTCAGAAAAACATACAATTGTTAAATGTTACTATTACTGAAACAGGTTGATTTGTAATTTCCTATGATTTTTATAATAAATTCCACTTTTTTTCTTGGACAAAAAGTACCAAATCATTTTTAAAAGCAAAGCAGGTTCAAAAAAAGCAAAGTCATCCACAATTAAGGATTTGAATCAACTGACTTTTCAAAGTTTTAGAATTCAAAATAGCACATATAAGAATAAGCTCTCCTAATACAAAAGATAAGAAACTTTCCTGTTTTCTCAGTTTCCACTCAGACCAATAAAGTTATTTGTTAAAGCAAAAAAACTCCCTAATACTCACTTTTCCTGCAAATACTCTTTTCTAATTTATATATTTTGTAATTTTTCATATATTCCCCTTTTATTTTTCAAGAGTTCTTTTTTCTTTCAAGAAGTTTCTTTTAACAGTTAAAAAAAGGAGAAAAAGAAAGCTAGACACCAGACCTGAACAAGGCTTGTCTATTTTTTTTTCTATTAAAACTTTTTTACCTTGGTAACTAGCTCTCATACACGAAGATGTGTTACAATTTGTGGTCTGTAATTGATTTATTGGCATACGAACTACCTTAACGGATTAGAATCGCTGTTTATCACACAAGTTTCTTCATGGCTTTTACTCCTATTTCCCTGTTGCATGCAATAGTTCTTTCCTCTTTCCCCACTGCTGTACTTCCTCCAAGGACCAGGACAACTGATCCAATCATTATCTCATATTACCCCCTATATATTCTCTACAGAAATGGAAATATGCCATACAGACATACACAGATTTGAAGAACACAGTCACAAAATAATCCATGTATGTATTACATATACACTGTCAGGTGTATGTAGACAAAATATATAAAACACTAAGAAAATATCTTCTTCTCTATACGAGGTTAGCCAATATTAAGTCATTTAACAACTTGTCAGCAGCAGTTCAGAATGTATTAAAATAAACACACACACCTACACCTACTAACCTGGCACACGAAATAATCCCTAGCTTAACTAGCATTAAATCAATCAAAAGCAAGATGTAATGATGGAGTTTCAAAGAAGCTTCAGTGTCTGTTTAGAAATTTCTAGTTATTTGTACACATACATGTATTTTAATTGATTGTATTAAATTGAATTGATTGTGTTAAAAACAGAACTCTAGCATCAAGGACTTATCAGTGGTCTGTTCTGGTGCAAATAATCACGATGCCAGAGTCATCCACAAACTTCTTTCACAGAAGCACATGTGAAAGGTTTTGGTCACCATGGCTCAATGCAGACTTTCTGAACAATCATGTTTCTCAAAAAGCAAAACTTCACTCGTGAACACCGGAGTGTGATTACTAAGCAGAGATGGCAGAGCAGTACAACATGGCAGATACTAAACCCTGTAATAAAAGCAGCAGCTTTGGGTTGGGGTGGAGGCGGGAAAGGAGACAGGTCAGTTCTAACAAACAATTCAGTAAGTCGTCTAAAGAAGTTCATTTGCTCACATATTGTGCCAGTGTTATTTTAAATTCAATTTTCTGTGTGGGTACTTTCTCGTATTTTTTCTACAGAGAAATGTGTTTAGCAAGGTAACCCAAGTTTGGGTACAGATAGCTATAAATCTAGTTAAGGCACTTCTGTGCTTTACTCCTAGGGACTCTTTACACCTGTAAAACCAAAATCTTTTTTTAAGCCCAATTCGAAAAGCTCACCTTGGAGATCAAGACATTTAGCTTTGTCCAATCCAGTCAAGAACTTTATAGCACCTTCATTCTCCCACAGCAATCATGGATCTCAAAACATACATAAGCACCCAGCAAGTGAAGGTAGTGAACACTTGGAAGAAGGACTGACAATCACCTCCTATCCTCTTTCCCCCACAAACAACTGAAAATAGATATTCACTGCAGCGTTACATTAGAGTCAAAATCTGATGCTCTTTTTGCTCCCAATCTTCATACAGGAAAGGTAGTAGCAATTCACTTTAAACAGAGCGTAACGGGGATGGATAGAGAACAGACTTTATCCTACTGACCTCCCTTAGTGTGCAGTAAGAGTGCAAGCTAACCAATAGCCCCAGCACTGTTATCTGACAATGCCCAACGATTACCAGTTTATCTATATCTTACTTTCTAAAGCTTTAAGTCACACTCACTGAGTCAACGTTTAAGTCCAATATTCACCTGTTCCACTCTTACTGGCTCTCTAGTGTCTTCACTAAAAGAAATTACTCATCCATACAGCCAGATGAAGTAGCTGACACCAACATTATCGTAAAGCTCAGAGCTAATAAGCTCTGAAATTGAGGGAAATGTAGATTACCTGGGATGTATATCTGGAGTATAGTTAATGAGAGGAAAGAAATGGAGGAACAGATTAGTCATTTGGGTGTAAATATGAATCACTTTGTGGTTTACCATCTTATTACAATGGAGTTCTAAAAGTTCTTCTTGAATGCTATTTGCTTTCATCTCTAGAACTGCCTTCATTTGCAGTTTCCATGTTGACATACACAACATAGTTTATATAAAATGTATATTTATGTTCCTCATTTCAGTGCCACAAGCAGATGTTCTGAGTTATACTATGTAAAGCAAGCATCCATAAACAAATTCACAGATTCAGTAACAATGCACAAGGTGTCATACCCAGCCAGGCTCTTCCTACTTCAATTCAACATAGCACACAAGCTTTCCATGCACTGTTGTAGGGTGCACCCAAATACAGTACAGATGCAGCATACTGTGGTGAGAGGGTATTTCACCTCAGCTTTCCCAACCCAGAATAATGCTGTAGTAAAGAAAGACAGATGGATCTGTCAGCATGCTCTGCAAGTAATCACATCTGTGATCTTAGATGTTAATCTTAGATTAGAAAAAGGACGGCAAGGTCACCGTCAGAGACAGTATAAAAGCACAAATAAATAAAATGATGGCCAGCAGGGAAAAGTCAGAAGACTATTAGATCAATTTCTTCCGCAGCTATTCCTCCACTGAGAGAAGCAGCAAAAGCACGGCAAATAACTACCTGAATGTCACTCACAGAGCAACCTGAAGGTAATGTACTTTATTCAACACTGCTAATGGAGTGCATGAAGGCAGCATAACATAAATCTTAAACTAATAAGTGTTCTACAGTCTTTCCAGATAGTTTTGAGATGTACAGTGTTTAACAGTAGTCAGAAACAGGCCACAAACCTTCAATGATTTTTTAAGCAATGATTTGCAGATCAATCCTCTTTCAGTAGCTCTAAGCATTCTTTCAACCACAAGGAGGTAGGAGAGAAGTGTGTCCGCCAGTACTCATGATCAAACTGATAGTATTACTTCCTTCTCCTCATCATGGCCTGAATGTCCTTGGTACATCATTCAGGTCTACATGTGCATCAAGGAGAGACAAGAAAGAAATGCAAAGCTCAATGTTCTGTATCGAAACTATATTGTTAAATGCCATTTAATTTTCATTAGTCTAATTTATTTTCAAATTTTCTAAATAACTGAATAAAGCCTAGTTATCCTTTATAGGCAGACTCCCCATTGTGCTAAAAGCTTCCCCTCCCTGCCTCAAAAAAAGTGATTATATGCCAAATGAAAATACATCCTTCCCCTCATTTACTTCCTGTTATTTCACCCTGTATTAAAAAGCAGCTTCTTCAAAACCCTACATTCAGCCAGCTTCAAGAACTGCAGGTACAGAGAGGAAGAAATCATTTGCTTGAAAGAGAAAGAAGAAAGCCTCAGGCCCACATCTTAGTTACTACTCACAGCAAGTCTTAGCTACTTTTTTGTTGTTACTGTTAAATACATGGTCCTGTGCAGCCAGTTCTATATAACGTGAAATACTTAAAATATCCTTGTGGCTATTAAAGGAGTACCTAAGCTACAAAACTGATACCAGGCTCTGTATTTCTTAAAATGCCTTTTTGACAGACTATCTCTCTAGGATATTGTGTGTGTGTGTGTGTGCACACGCTGGGTAGACAGGAAAATATTTCTATTGAATATCATTCACATAGTGACACACAGTAAATAATACCCAGCACTGCTTGGAGCCCTAGGAAAGCAGCCTGCTCAACCTGTGAAACCAGTCTCTAACAAAAACCTTCCCTCTTTTGAGACATTACTTTGATTTATTACTTTCTTCCCCTCCCCCAGGTATTTCTTTTTGACAACCCAAGCAAGTTCGCTTAAAGGAATACTGACATAACTGCCATAGGAATAGATTGAGATAAAACTTTGTCAGAAGGACCATCTTCTGTTCTAGATTTCACTTTGGCCATGAATAGGGAACATCCTCTTTTATTCACTGTTACTGCTTGGGCACACTCTTGCTCTTCATCCTCTCCCACACTGCTATTACGGTACCACAACTACAAGCACATTAAGCAGGTTCCAAAAATATATTGTAAATTACTTCCTTTTCCTTGCCTGAAAACAATGAAGACACAACAAGGGTGCTTTACAGCAATAATGTGAAACTAGGGGGTGTGTGTAGCAAAAATACTAATAAAACAATTATGGACAACTCTGTATTTTTTTTTTCTACCCAGAAAAACTCCCGAATGTTTTTCTTTAAGTCCTACAGGAAACACCAAGTCCCTTTTAAGTTACATCAAAAACATGCAAGATGGAAATCGCTGTTCGTAAAGAAAATGAGATAAAATGTGCAGAACAAATTCTCAAGACAGGAGATGCGCCAAGCAGAGCTGCGCCAAACCGGAGCGCCCCTCCCCCCACCAGCGGCTCGCGCTGCCGGTCGCCCAACGGCTCGTGGCGGGGAGGGGGCGGGGAGCGGGCGGGCAGGGCCTACCTTCTGCCGGGCGCTCGTGTCGTACTTGTCGTTGCGGAAGCCGTGCGCGTTCTGGTGGCGCTGCGGCCGCCGGCGCGACACGTTGCCGCGCTGCGAGCTCATTGTCCTCCCTCTCCCCTCCCGCCGCCGGCCCGGCCAGGCCCGGCCAGGCCCAGCCCGGAACCGGTCTCGGAACAGGCCTCGGAACCGCCGCCACCAGCGCCGCCGCGCTCCCGCCCCACGTGCCCATTGGCCACCGTCGGCGCCCGCAGCATCACGCCGCGCGCGCCGATTGGCCAGCCCGCCGCCCTCCCCGCCCCAGGCGGCTGCTGAGTGGCGGACGGCACATTGCGGGCTGCTCTCCCATTGGCGGTCGCGCGGCTGGCGGCGCGCGCGGTTCCGCCCCTCGGCGCCGCCCCGCCCCTCGGCGCCGCGGCAGCTGCTCCGTGGGCTCCGGTGCCGCCGCGGGGCGAGACGGGGTCCGTCGGTGCCGGTCGGTGCCGCGACGGGAGGAGGCGGCGGGCACCGCTGCCGAGGCCGGGCGGCAGGGACGGCCCCAGCGCGGGCCGTTACTCAGCGCAACCGCCGCGGCCTTCGAACGGCGGCCGTTGGAGAGCGCGGGGCCGCCGGCGCAGCTGGCGCCGGGCGGAGGTAACGCGGCGCGGGCGGAGCGGGGCCTGTGCGGGGAAGCGGCCCTCGGCGCGCGCTGAGGGCGCCGGGCGTTGCGCGCCGCGCGGGGCCCTGCGCGGAGCCGGCGCGTTACGTAACGCGCGTGGCCCCCCGCGCGTGTCGCGCCTGGCCCGGGGGCTGCGGGAGCCGGGAAGCGGCGTCTCCGCCGCGCTTCGCATCGGCCGCTCCGGGGAACGCCGCTTCGCGCCGGCCGGGCTTCCCGGTCTTTTCCGTAGGTCGTTGTGCTCCGTGAGGAGCGCGCGGAGGGTTCACGAGGTGCGTGGAGGTATTGCTGGGTATGGGCTTTTCGCTGCCGAATACACTTCCTGCTCCCCTCCGGCCCTGCCATTAGCTCCGGCCATTAGTTTAATGCATCTGTATGATTCTTAGTTAGGTACTAGTTAGGCACTATTAGTTTTTTTTGTTGTTGTTGTTGTTTGTTTGTTTTTTTGTTTGTTTACATTTGTTTTTTCTGCAACTGTACATGTTCACGTTTCACTTCTTTAACTATTAAACAAGTTGGACGCATTCAAGGTCTTCTGCTCCGTGATAACATAAGGCAGATTTTGAAGTAAATATTAGCATTTCAATAGTGGCTTGAACTCGAGCGTCCGTTTCCTTTCCTTGAAAAGCTATGATTTAGAAGGACTTGTTGTTCTATCTCCTCCTGTGCTATCTTGCCTGTTGCTCAGTTAGAACAACATTGAATTTAATTTACAAACCGGCAGCTCTGTTTACAAGGGTGACATTGTTCTTATGACTGCTTCTTCTCAAAAAGGCAATTTAAATACAGGATTAGAATATATTTAAGGTAAGTATAAGATCACGTCTAGATAAGTGCTTGCTAGGATTGGGCTTTTCAGACTAAGCTACTAATATGGAGTGAAATACGCTGAGACATAAATAGTGGGAGCCATTCTCCTGTTATGGTTTGCACAGGAGGAAGACAGGAATAATTGCTTATATGAAAGAAATACATCTGTGTAATCTTAGGAGTCCCAAGGTAAACATTTAAGGTGTTTCTCTGATTAGACTTTTTTTTTTTCCTCTCTCCTCTGCCAACCTTAATGAAAAGGTTAATTACTAAAGAATGGATTAAAACTACTGCCTCTAGGCAGTTTTAATTTTGTTATTTTGTGCATTAGTTTTTATTCATGAAACTTTGAGATATATTTGATAAAGTGATCTTTTTCCCTCTTAAGATCTACCCTGCTAATGGTGGCTATGGTTGATGCTACTTAGCTCTGTTTTATTTCTTAGCCTATCTAGATGAAATAGTAAAAGTTTATGCATTTTGTTTTTACGTGTAGTTTTTTTTCTCTCCTTCCTAATAAAAATGAAACATTTTGGATTTTAATATATAGATTTCTCTTAGCATACTTTTTTTTCTTCCCTCCATGAGCGAAATTACCAGCATCAGGAACAGTCTTTGCAGAACAGCACTGTTTTCTTAATTAGGACTGAACTGAGAAGCAGAAGTAGTGAAATAGTTTTGTTGTTGTGGTTTGTACATTTGAATCTGTATCTGAAGATGCTGCTGTAATAAGGGCAGAAATTTGTTTACATCAAGCTTGCTAAAGAGATGTTAGATGATAACAATGTTTTTCTAACATATGTTTTGAATAGACGAGTTAAAATCATTCACTTGTATTCATGGAACTGTGTGCTTCAAGGAATCTGTGATGGGTGTTGTTATTTTTCCCCGTAGTTTTAGTAAAAGAGTTCAGATAAAGCAAGCCAGTTTGATTAGAGTGATGTTAATAAAGTTCGCTCATTCTGCTTTCTTAATGTTCCACGAATTTTGTTTTAGACTTAACACAATTATGTGTCTTTTAAGATTGTTGTATTTTGTACTGCTGTTGCCAATGATGGGTAATGCTAAATGAAGATTTTCTTGTTACCTTTTTTTTTAATCCCCTTCTTAATTCTTGTCTAGGTGGAGCATTAGGAGATCATATTTAAGTGCTTTTTGTGCATTAAAAACACTTTTATTTATTTTTAACACTAAATTTAATCCCTTCCATGAAGTATCTCACCTGTATACCTTTTGAGGAAAGATAATGACTGTTTTAATTGAGGTCAGATGATGACATCTCGTGGATAACTACTAGGTTGAAATGCTGATTCAGTTGTACTTTTAAACACTGATATCAGAATTACTCTATACACCCTGGGGACTCTCTCACATCCTGGTTTCGTTCCAGATCCGGAGGTTAAGAACACACTCATGTGAATACAATGAGTGACAAACCAGTTCCAGTATAATGAAAACATTGTGTGCCTTCAGTTGAAGGTATCCTCCTGAGGGTGTTCAGTAGGTGTTGTGTACCAGATTTGTTCTGTTTAGGTAAAGAAAATAGCAATTTTTATTATAACTATTTTTTACTCTGTTACTAGCTATGGTTTAAATGGAGAACAACACCAGAATCAGAATCTTTAGACAAAAGAGAGTTACCATTGGATTAAGAGAAGCATTACCTTAAATCTGTTTTACAGTCTAATATGGGATGGCTGTGGTTATATTTGTCGGCATAGATTGTAACTTGCTGTCTGTGGCAAAGACGCAATATGGGTTGAAATTGTTACTGCTGTACTGCCATGTGTGTGAATTTCACAGGCCGATTTTCAGTCTTCTGAAGTGACTGTGACAAACAAATATTTTATGAATGAAATCATATTTGTAGTTTATTATGTTGTTTCTAGTTATACATCACGTAAGCTGTTGTTTTAATTCTTTCTGACAAGTGAATTGAGGAGAAAGTGAGAAATTCTACAATCATAGTTCTATTGTGGGATAGAAAGCAATTTGTTAGTTTTGGCCCTAGCAGGCTGTTTTGGAGATGCAACTAGATTTCTTTCACATAAAATATAAATAAGTATTTCACATAAAACAGTCTGATCAGTCTTTAGGCTTCAGTTTTTATTACAAAGTGGAGAAAAAAAATCACTCAGAACAGCCAGTGTAATTTTTCCTCTGGTGGAAATAGAAGAGTGGTTGAATTCTGGGTTACAGGCTCTTCTTCAAAAAGAACCTACTGAGGCATAGTTTCTCTAGCATAGTTACAGCCTAGTTTCTCTAAGCTGTAATCATGAACATTCTGGGTAGACCTGAGAAAAGGGACTCCTATGGTCCTCACAGCTCCAAGAAAAGAAAGGAAAAATACTGAGCTTTTTTCTATGCAAAAGATAGTTTAAGACTTTTGCAAATCCATGGTCCTCCAGTAGAACTCGTCTTGACTTGCGAATTAAAATTAAACTTAATATGCAGGTGATCATGCCTGGCGGAACAGATGAGCCATTGCAAGTTTTGGTGACTACTTGTGCTGATTATGGAAGTGAGGTTATTGTTTCTTTAGCTACCAGAAATATGGTAATTTTGTTTTTCCAATGACAGAAACTGAATAAATCTGATTCTTCTTGGAGGTGAGTAGTATACCCTTTCTGACACCTCCTTTAGGTTTGTAATGTTGGCTACCCATGATATATAAGAATCTGTTTCCACTGTTTCAGAGAAAACTGAAGGTCTAAAATGGAAGCACTCAACTGTAGTAGTCTTGGAAAAACACTACAAAGAGCAGTAGTATTCAAGAATGCTCACGTTCATCACACTGTCTTGTGAGGCTTGTTTACTACTATGCAAGTATGCCTGCTTTATGAGGCATTACATGCAGTATACATTCATACCCTATCATCTCACAAATTTAAAGTAAGGATAGTTGTGTTGTGATCTGTCTTCAACAGTTCCTGAGGCAGTATGCTGTGAAGCTTTTCCAAGGAGTTGGCAGTGTGTACAGCAATGAGAACTACGCTTGTATACAAGTTAGAGGACTAGTTTTGGAATCTGTTTACAATATTGCAAAGTATTATGCTTGTAAGTGAGATTTTTTCCTGTTGTCATTGGATTGCACAGGTGCTTCTGAAGCAGCATGCAGCTGTGAATGTTGGTAGTAGGCTTGATTTGTTCCTGATCATAAACTTAGATCTGACTGTTGAAGGTGGCATGTCAAGCTGTAAGAGCACTTTCATTTGCATAATCCAGTGGGAACTGGAGACCTGTGGATGGAATTGGGATGGGAAAGCAGTTTAAGCTGAGATGAAATGTCAGACACCTTAACAACAAGAAAGAAAGAAGAATGATTATCCTCACTGTGCTCTGTGGCCAGAATGGTTCTTGGTAGATTTTGTCATCACACTTTCCTCTGAGAAAGTATTATCGACAAAGAGTTTTTCCTTTCCTACTCCTTAACAGGGAAAAACATCACTTTACCAGGGTAGCTGTATCTTTATCAAACTTCCTTAGGGTATATTAACTTTTTCTTATTATTTTTCTACCTTGAATTAGTAATGTGAGTTGTATTGTTTTGCCAAATATTTTATGAAATAATGTTTAGATGTGGGATGTTTCTTTTAAAGCAAAGAGTAAAAATAGACTTATCATTAAAATGGATAATATCAGTATGACCCCAATTTCTACTTGCAAGGCAGGAAAACCTTGTCTAATAATAGTCTCTGTCAAGGGTTCAGAAGCGCTGTTACCAGACAGTGTGGGGAGCAGATGAGAGTTGATAGCTAGATTTTTAGGGTTCTAAAGGTCACTAGTGCTCTGAAAGTCAGTAGAAATGTCCTTTCTTTTTGCCTCCTGAAAGTCTTGACCTTTGTGCACCTCTCATACTGCTGATACAGCTTGCAGCAGCCCATTATTCATATTTTCTCTATGTCTGGGAAGCACTGTAGTGATCTATAGAGAATGTCATTACCATAGTATCCTGCAAATGTGACAGCATGTTTTAACGGTTCTCTATCAGATATATATTTGTCAATGAGGTGAGCAATTCTGTTATTTTTTTTAGAGGAGGAATTTCATCTCCACAAAACAAACTCCACAATTTGTGCTTGTTCTTTCCTTGGGTGGTGTTTTTTTTTTTTTTTTTTTTTTTTGTGTGTGTGTGTGTGTGTTTGTGTGTGTTAAGTCTAGATAGGCTCTAGAGAGACCATTATTTCTTTAGGAACATGCTTATTTTAAAACAGTTAAGAAAATCAAATAAACTATTGTGCAGAAATTTGTTTATAGAACAAAATCTGTTTTGTTAAATGCTTCTGCTAAAATTGCTTATTTATTGGAGAGATAAAGTTTTTATATTCCATGAGTCTTTCTTTGTTCTTTTTATATGGAATTGTAACTGGAAACTGATATGTCTCTTTCTTCCGATTTCAGACTAGAAGATGAATAATCTTTCCTTTAGTGAACTATGTTGCCTGTTCTGTTGTCCACCATGCCCAGGGAAAATTGCTTCCAAACTCGCATTTTTGCCTCCAGACCCCACATACACACTGATGTGTGATGAGAGTGGTAGTCGCTGGACTTTGCATCTCTCAGAGCGAGCAGACTGGCAGTATTCTTCCAGAGAAAAAGATGCCATTGAGTGCTTCATGACTAGAACAAGTAAAGGTAACAGGATTGCCTGTATGTTTGTGCGCTGCTCACCTAACGCCAAGTATACTTTGCTCTTCTCGCATGGAAATGCTGTTGACCTAGGTCAGATGAGCAGCTTTTACATAGGACTGGGTTCACGGATTAATTGCAACATATTCTCATATGATTATTCTGGATATGGTGCAAGTTCTGGGAAGCCAACAGAGAAGAATCTGTATGCTGACATTGATGCTGCTTGGGTGGCTCTTAGGACAAGGTAAGATATTATTTGCAATTTTTATTTCCCAGCATGCTTTCTGAATGGTTATCCTCTATCATTCATTAGAATGGAAATATAGAATAGAATATGCTGTAGTTTAGGATTAAATTGCAAATATTGAAGAGAATGAGCATGTAGTGTTGATGTGCTAGAGCAGTTGAAATGGGATGAAATTTAATAGTATATATTTCAGACTTGATTGAATGATTAGAAGATCGTTCTTGTAATCATAGTTTGGGGTCTCTTCCTTTGGAGATACAGGAGAGTAAATAAATAAATACATGATTCTCCAATAATTGAGCCACCAGGGTGATGTGGGGAAGAGAAGATAAAAAGTTGTTCTTTGGGTACAAACATTGTGTACTTCTTTGTGTGGGTAGTGGAAAGGCTGTTACAAGGCCCTTGTCTGGTTTTCTCTTTAGTGTTCTTGTCACCTTTGTTTCAGAATGGAGACTATCAGCTCTAGCCTTTTCAAAACAGCCTTCCTTACAAAGTTAAAACAGCCTTTAACCAAGTGAAATGCGATGTAGTGTTATGGTCGGTGTGCATAAACACATTATGATGGAAACAACAGGAATCTGAGTCAGTACCGTTAATTCAGATTGATTAGAACAGAACAAGGAAAAAAAATCCAGACTCGAAGGCTGTTTCTAGGTGTCTGTGTTTTAGCTTTGGTTTTGGAGATATTAAATTATAAGTTAAAAGGTTGTGTAGGCATTCTCTGCTACAGGTGGGAAATCCAGGCACTATATACACGGCACTGAATGCCCACTTCTTTGCTGTTGTTTCTTCCATTTGAAGAGAAAGCTCACTTCATCCCATGAGTACTAAACTACAGGAAGGTTCTTTTTGAGAATTGCCGTGGTATTGTAGTATTATGCAGCTCATTATGCTTAGAGTATTGCAATTGCAATTATGCTTAGAGTATTAATACTGTAATATCAGGGATGTGTCTTAGCATAGGGGTGTACACAGACATTCTATAAATCCTGGGCCTAGAAGTTAGTAATTAAGAACTTGATGCATGTAATTCTAACTCTTTCCGTATTCCTTGGGGGGATATTCTTTTTCAGTGTTTTAAATACATCTATTGTCGTTCATTTTTCTTATGTTACAAGGGTGTTCTTTTGAGAGAATATATACTCATATATTAAAACTGGGGAAATGATTATATTTGTAAACCTTGTAAAAGCAGAGGTGGCCAGTATATAGCATTTGTACTCTGCAGCTGGTTTGGAGAGTTGCAGAGTGGTTTGGGACATTTTTATTGATGTAGTGGAAAGCAGCTGTAACTAAGCATCCGCTTTGTCAGCTGCGATCTAGAACAGGTACATTGGTGACTGCGGCCTTTGCTTGGCAGGTGATCTGGAAGATAGCCACTTGGCAAAGTACAGGGTAACATTGACCAAAACCGTGTGGTTTGTGGCCAACGCGGAAAACTGTCTGAATTGTTTAACATACTAGCAAAACAGAAGCAAACTAGATAATGAAACTTAATCACTAGCTCATGTCAATTTGTAGGCCCTGTTATATGAACTAATTGGTATTTCCTTTCTTCCCCTCCCCTGTTCCTCCCTCTTCAAATAATTTTCTGACTGAGAACCTGAAAGGTAACATGGCTGTAAATTGCATCCTTTCCTCTACACCTGAACAACCTTAGGGTAACTTCCCCAATCAAGTAAGCTTTTTGAGCTCAAAAATATGCTGTCTCAATATGTCCTTAATATATCCAATTTAAGTACCCTCTTTAAAGGACCATTGAGGAGGGATACTAAATATGTTTTCTGTCTATTTGGTTTTCCCTCCTCAATTCAAAATGACCTCAAACACATTTGTTGCCTGCGTTTATTTTGGGTGGTCAAAATCTCTTTTACAAGTACACTATTCTGTATTGTAGGTAGCACAGGATTGGTCTGCTCAATTGCTTGATTCTTAAACCTAAAACTTTTTTTTTTCGTTGAATGAAAATTGTTTGTTGTTGCTAGTTTCCACTGTGCTACTCTCAACTCCCCACTAGCAGAGTATTTTGGTTGTTTGTTTGTCTTTGTTTTTGTTTGTCTGTTCTGTAGCCGAATGGAGAGGGGACAAGTTGAGCACATTGTCGACTTTGGAAGTACTGGTTCATGAGTCTGCATCATAGTTCAGTTTACCTGTCCATAGTGTTCTGTGGATCTCTGTGACAGTGCTCAGCTCTCTTTAACTACTTGATGAATATCATGACCAGAATTTAGCCTTTGAGTGTTTGCTGCAACATTGATTCACTTTCCTAGCATAGCCTGTTCTGGTAGCGTTACTCTGGCACTTATAATATCAGTGTTCTGCAAAAACAAATTAATTCTATGGGTTGTTTTAGGATAGATGTTAAGTATAGCTGTAATTTGAAATTTGTGTTGATGGCAGGAGAGAAGAGAGGGCTCCTAAGCTTTCAAACTGTTCCTTCTGGAGTGCATGATGGGACAAAGAATGGAGCAGATAAATTGCCTCTGTGGGAGGTTGATCACAGCCACCCACAGCTCACTTCATTCCCCGTTGTGAGAAATGGGATCCTAGGGCCCAACATCAGAATATGTGTCTGAGACAACTGAAATCATCAACACAGCTGCTTGGGGTGGAGACATATTAAGTGTTGTAAGTGGTACTTTGGAAGGATGATCTCAATAGCCTTCTGTAAATTTTCCGGTGGGGACTAGAGACCCAAAACGGAACAGTCTCTGAACTAAGAATAATGTTCAGGGTGATAGTGATAGTCTGCGGTAACCTCACTATCACCCTAATTTCTATCTTGAGTATTATTCTTAGTTCTGTTTTTTCACTGGTGATAAGAACCTGTTTTCTTAAAGATGGTTGAATTAAGGTATGTGAATACTGTGATACATATGCATGTGTATAGAAAAATGATTTGGCAGCCAAATGATTCCTGAATCCAGAATGTACAGAGACAATATATTAGATATTAGTATATATCTCTTCATAACCTTGAGTGTAAGTGTGTGTTTTTACATCCCTCCCACCTTCCCCCTGCCGTAGAACTGAATGAAAGCTGCAAGTGAGAACATTTTTTTTCTGGCAGTCATAGCTACACAGTGTTGAAATGCAAGTAGTCATTTGGGGATACGCCTGTCTTCTGCTGTCCTGTTTTATGAAGGCCTTTGATGACACCTCAGCAGGATGGAGAGATTCCACCAGCCTCAGGCAAATCCATGGTGAGAGGTGCTAATTCAGAAACCTGAAAGCTTCCTCTAGTTGCCTTATGACCAGATTTAACTCTAGGAAGCCAAGCAGCCTTGTCATTGCTGCTTACTTTGGAGTGTATGATACTGGCAAAATTAGAGGGTAAATCTTGCCATCAGATTGATCTGTTCAAGTGGACAGAATATACATAATATAAACAGAGAAATATAACAATAACACAGCTATTTTGTTGTTGGCTGAAAGTGTTCTTTTGAGATTTATGGATTACTTTAAATTGAGAAAAAAAAAGTAGCTTTTTTTTTGATAGAGACAGATAGAACTTGTGCTTTTATTAAAAGATGTGAGGAAAAGTGGAGTCAATTTTTCATAACACGTGCTTTGCCCGGAAGGTGAAGGTACCAGTAGCACTAAAGTTTAGAAAAGGCCAAATCATTGAGGAAAGTGAAGGAGGTAGTTTGTTGTGTGCATGGTCTGTGGTTTGCCTCTCCTAAAACATGAGTTTCCTTTTCTTTCTAGCAATGTTATATGTGCAGCAGGGAAATACACATCTGTGTTTAGGAAGAGGAGTATGTTCACATTTTATTCATGGAGTGGCATGTTGATAGTTAAATGTGCAGAACATGTTTGTGCCCTTTATGTCTTGCAGTTTGCTGCTGTAATTTACCCTGAGCGTGATGTCAAAAGGTCCTGAAAGGTGCATCCTTCCTCCCTGTGTTCCAGGTGCCCCAAGCCTTGCTGTCACTTGCCTGTTTTTCTGTTGCAAGAGCTTTACGAGCAATAGCCTCTCTAGAATGTCTCTTTAGTGGTGGAGCCATCCATCTCTTTAGTGGTTGGAGCCTGAGGCATGCTGTTGAAAATGCACCTTTTTAAGGAGACTACTGATATTTTATTTTTGTGATGGAAGAAGGTCTTCTAGATTTATGGAAGTAGTTCAGAGAAGGGTGGGGAAAAATGCAACTTCACCTGTTATCTCCTTGTTATAAGGACATAGGTTATATATAGGTTAAAAGTGTATATATAGGTTAAAATCTAGAAAACACTTCTTAAAGCTAGGCATACATTTGTAGGTTGTGTGTCAGTTATAGGAATACGAAATATAAGAATAAATCGGGGAAAAAAAGAGGACTGTCAATGTATTCAGGAAAGCACAGAAAGGATCTCTATGGCAGAAATAAAAAGAAACAAAAAAGGAGTTTCTGCTAGAAGCTTTTGTCCACAAAACAAAAAGGAATATTTTGTGCAATTGAACAATTTCCCCTCCGTTCACCTCCCCAGATTTGAAAAGAGCAGGCGGCGTCATTAGGGGTTGGCTTCACTACAAGAGTCTTATCTACACGTGGGTTACCTTCATTAAAATCATCTGTAGCTGGTCAACATATATCTGCTCACAGTAAAAGAATGTTATTGCAAGAGCAAAATTTCATTCCTACTGTCTTTATCCTACTGGCCTGTGAGCTTGTGTGCTCATCCTAGAGACGGGTTGGTTACCACTGTAACGCTGGTACAGTTACGAGGGTGTATTGCCTTCCTCCTTCCTTTACTTCACCAGCTGCGTGTCTCTTCTTGTGAGAGGACAAGCAAAAGACCCTGAAGACAGCCAGGTGTCAGAGATAAAAGAGAAAAATCATTGTTGCCCTGCTTCCAGAAGGGATTAGTTGAGTTTCTGGACTAGCTGACAAGCCCTAATGAAGAGGAACATTGGCAGAACGGTGCAAATAGGAAAGTGGTTCTATTCTGTGTACCAACGTTAGTACAAACATTAACCTGCTCCTTTAGTGTGCTGGTATGGAAGAAGTGGGTGAGCTCTCAAATGCTTACTGGGATCACTAAGCAAATTTGTGTCAACAGAGCTGTGTAAATATTGCTCATAGGTTCCTCATGCTTTCTATGCAGGTAGTCCTTAGGTGCATAAGCATAAATGATTAATTGGGTGTTCAAAGGAGTTGAAATCTCAGTTACTGTAAGAAAGAGAAAAATCATGAGTCCACCTTTAAACTGAGAAAAATTCTGTCCAACTTTTGTATCAGAATCAGTCCAGAATAACTTACTCCATAAGAAGATTGCTTGTACTGTGCACAGCTGTTCTGAGGTTAAAGGAGGGAAAAAAAAAATAGCTTGTCTGTCGTGACACAAATTGTCTAAGATTCCTTGAATGGACAATAATGTTTACATTACTGCTGCGATCAACTTTCAGAGATATTGTTGTCAAGTGTACCAATGCCAATGAGGAGTTGGGCACCGCCTCCATGAAGCAACTGGGCTGATGGAGCCTGTGCCACGTAGGAACAGCTGAAAGGAGCAGGGTGACAGCAGTGGGTGACTCCCTGCTGCAGGGACAGAGGCACCTCTCAGGTTGACCTGCTGCCTGGGAAGCTTTGCTGCCTGATGGGGCCTTGGATCTGAGATGTCAGGGAAAGAATTCCAGACCTTGTCCACCCCTCTCACTATCACCCTCTGCTTCCTGGGCACCACAGTATTGCCAAGAGCAACTTAACAGTATCAAATGGGATCGCAGAGCTCGGGAGATGCTGGTCAGGGGGTGGGGGCTCTGATCGTGTCTTCTCAGTCCCTGCAAGTGAGGGGAAAGGTGGAAGTAGGGGGAGATAGCTGTGTCAAGTAAACAGCTGCTGGTGTCAGTAACAGTGTTTTGGTTTCTGTGATCACAGTTACTTGTTTGAAGGTTGACAACTGTTCGGGAGAGTTGGGATCCAGCCATTAAATGGGATACACATATGTCTTGGCCGGCCAATTCTGGTAGTGAGGGCATTAGACTAGGGAAGGTGGAGAAAGGGAAGAGCTATGGGGACCATGCAATCAGCAAAACAGGGCTCGAGTGGGAATACCTCTGGGAATTGCGTGCAGCTAAGGAAATACCTATAAGGCAACGTGATGGGGAAAGCTCTTGCACTCCTGGGAAATCAGTATGCTTAGATAGGTTCTCTGAAGTGTCTGCACACAGTTTGGGAATAAACAGGAGGAAATCTGTGTGCAGTCACAGGGTTATGATCTCATTCTGATTACTGAGACATGGTGGGATAGCTCACATCTTTGGAATGCTGCCATCGATGGCTGCAAATCCTTTAGGAAGGAATGCCAGGAAGATGAGGAAGAGTAATCCTTTATTTGAAAGAGCAGCTGTAATGTACAGAGCTCTGGCTTGGGTTGATAAGTGGATCTAGAGCTTATAGGTAAGGAGTAATGGGTGGACTCATGTGGGTGACACTGTTGCAGGCTACAGACCACCTGGTCAGGAAGCGGGAGTAGATGAAGCCTTCTATGGACAGGTAGAATTAGCTGCACAGTCATGGGCTCTGTTTTTTATGGTGGGCTTTAGCCAACCTAGTATCTGCTGGAGGAGGAGCATAGCAAGAATCAAATAATCTAAGAGGTTCCTGGAGAGCACTGACATTGGTGGAACCAATGGGAAATGATGTGCTGTTGGACATTGTACTGAATAACATGGAAAAGCTGGTTTGAGATGTGAAGTTTGGTTTGCAGTGACTATGAAATGATGAAGTTTTGAGGATCTTGCGAGGAAGCTTCAGGGCAAATAAAGCTCCTGAAGAGTGCATCCCAATGAGCAAGAAATCCTGCAAAGGAGTCAGGAGACCTGCATAGATGATCAAGGTTCTCCTGGCAAACACCAAAACATAAGCAGGTAGTAGACAGACAGCAGGTGAAAGTGGGGACTGGCCACTTAAGAGAGATGTAGAGATTTTATATGCAGAGATAGTACTAGGAATGCCAGGGCTCATTTGGAGTCTAATCTGGCAAGGGATGACAAGGACAACAAGAGGGATTTATTTGGAATTATCATCAGAAGGAAGACCAGGGAAAATGTGGTCCCACTGCTAAATGGGGTAAAGGCCTCAGTGACAAAAGGTGCAGAGAAGGCAGACACTGGAACAGAGTGCTACTAAGATGTTAAAGAAACTGAAGCATCTGTCTTATGTAGGAAAGCTGAGAAAGCCTTGGAGTGTAAAGCCCAGAGAAGAAAAGATTGTGGAGGGTTCCTTGACCGATGTGAAAGGTATATGTGAAGGTATAAAGAAGATGGGGCCAAATTCTTTTCAGCAATAGGATTAGAGGTAGTGGGCACAAACTGAAACACAGAAAGGTCCATCGGAGTGTGAGGGAAATGGCTTTACTGTGAGAGTTACCGAGTACTCAAACAGGTGCCCGGAGAGGTCGTGTAATTTCCCTGAAGATATTCAAAAGTCATCTAATGTGGACCTGGGCAATGTGCTCTAGGTGATCCTGCGTGAGCCGGGTGGCTGGACTAGATCACCTCCAGAGGTCCCTCCCAGCATCAACTGTTCTGTGATTTTGTGCGTGGGTTTTATAACATATCTTTGAGCTCTTGTCATCTGAATTGCTATTTAGAGCATATCGTGCTCGAACTGGCACTTCCCCTTTCTTCAGGAGGGCCTGAAGTCCCAAGACCCAGTCAAAGAGAACAGAGCTACTGCCATTTTCCTTTTGATTTGGTAGGTCTGTAACCTTTTTCTACTTGTATTTTTTCTACTGAAGTTCTTGGAGTTTGCCTGTTATAGGACTGCCAAAAGGAGGAAAATATAAATTTTTGGATTAAAGAAATTACTCATAGCTGTTTCTTCAAGAATTCTTCAATTTTAGCTTGAAAAACAAAAGATATTTTTCAAAAGCAGGAACTGAGACACACTTTGACTTCTCTTTTCTCTTCCACTTCTCAAAAAGTCTGTTCAAGAGAAGTATGGAGAGAGACATATCAGATGTTGCTGCCTGGATGCCAAGGTGGTGGTGGTACTTTTTTCTCTCCTAAGTCAGAATACTCAAAAATGTGACTGCTTTGAACCACTACTAGTAGTGATTGACTTCACTATTTTAGTTTCCAAACTGTGAAACAAGCTTCTGGCAGATGCCTTGAAGGCAGTCTGTTTGGCTGTGTTGGAGAAAGGATTACTTTAAACCAAAAATAGTAAGTGTAATTTCTTGCTTACTTTTTTTCCAGCTGTTATTTGGATCCACATCCTCAGCCAAAGGACAGCTCAAATATAAGCAGAATAGTAAAGAAAAAGGAGAGGATGTGTGCTCCAAAATGTACTTCTGGATTTTGCTTTAGATTTCTTTGCAAAGGTCTACATCTTATAAACTTAATACCCAATGAAATGTGGAAATGGAAGTGTAAAATCTGAGGAAAAAAAAGTTTCATTTGAGATTGCATCTTAATTTGCTGTGCAAACTCAGTGTTATGTTAGTGATACAATGTGTGACATATTTAATGTGAGGCTTGTTTGAATAACTTAAAAGGAAAATTTTATTCTCAGAACGCACAAATGTGGTTTAAATTGTTTTACTTTGAGATTAAATAATAGAAATGAAAATAAATTGGAAAGTTGTTCAGAAGAGATAATGAAGTACTGTGAAGACCTTACATAAGTTTAGGCTACAAAGTATTAATTTGTTTTTTTTTGTATGTGAATGAATCTATTTTTTCTTTCTCTTAGGTGTAGGTTTTAATTGTAGTTCAAAAATTATGAGAGAGTCCTATCATTTAAGAACTTTTAATTTGATTATAATCCTAGAAGCTCTTTATAGAAATAATGTTAGTAATTATGAGTAGTCGTTGTATAAAATGGGTGTGTATGTCAACTGTAAGCAGTGAGGTTTAGTCCCAGTTCATTTTCAGAGGTGCCTGAATAATGATTTTTATATTTTAGTAATGCTTAAGTGTAATTTTTTTTCGAAATCATTCTGGCTTTTTTATTGTCTGTTTATGCTGATATACACAGAACTTTTTTGTCTTATGAAAAGTGCTTGTGGATTTTTGGTTTTGCTTTGCATATGTTGGTATGTCAGAAACATTTTTTCGAATATTCTGGATTTTGAGGTTTTTAGGCTTCATTAATAAATTCTACTGTTCTGTGCACTGTCCAGTCATACAGATACTTAGTCATGTTTACAAAATACTGGACAATTTCTCTTTACCTCTGTTGCTGTGACTTTACTGGAGCACTCCAGTTTTGTACTGGAGTGTGAAAATACGACATATAGGTAAACTGAGACAATTTGAAATTCTCTGGTATGTCTTTTTATCGTCTAATTCTGGTGTCCTGTCTTTTGCAGAAAGGATGTGTGCATCCTTTGTGGCAGAGAGCTTTCCCCACCACCCAACCTTCTTTCATTTCCTCTGAAAATAATTGTTAGTCTGTCCTTTCAGGAACATAGCCCCTTGGGTAGTTGTTCAACGTATCTTCTTGCTATTCCACACTGGTTTTAGACCACTCTGCTCTAGGCTCAAGCTCCTAGCAGTACAATAGAACAATTTTTGGCTTTTTTTTTTTTTTCTTGAATGCAGTGAATTGTTCCTGATTAAGCTGCTCCAAATAAATGAAGGTGTACCTTCACCTAGAAGGTGAAGGTCTGAGCCTGTAAGAGTACCTTGCCCATATAGATTGATGCCTTATGAGTAGTTCATTTCTGCTGTGGCCGCTGTGCTTGCAAGCATAACTACCTACTTGCTTACAGGTTTTTCCAGGAGTCTTGTGTTGCTTGGGAACCAGACCCTCTTTGTATCCACATTAGTGTGGGAAAAATATTTTAGATCTGGCATGTGTGTTACTATGAAACTGATGTTGACAGCTCTATTGTCTATCTCAATTCATCAGAGGAAAAACTGGAAGTGATTTCATTTAACTATCAAGGACTTTTGCTCCAATTCTGTGGTGCTTTCTGGGCAGTCTCAATTGTGAGTTAGGTTAGATATTCCTCTGTCTAGTGTTCGTGTCAAAGCAACTATAATAAGAATGAAGCATTTCAGCCATTACATAGAAATCATAATATTCTGGCCACTGTCTTTGTGTGCCATGTTTAGGTCTCCATAGCTACTGAATAGTATTACAAGCTTGCCAAGTATCTGAAAAGTAAAACTAATATCTTGTGAGTTTACCTATGTTGTGTTTGCTGGAACCATAAAGTTAGTAAAGCTCTAAACAGTTTTCTGCTGCAGGTCTTTTAGTTATCTGTGCAAGTATACAATCATTCTTAAGGTCACCACATTATATATTAAAACATATATATGTAAAACATTCGTCTGATATGATTAGCATTTGTTAAATCTAATACCTTAGATGCTGTGGTTCTTTTACAATTGTATTCCAGAATTGTCATCGGCTCTGCAGCTGCATGCACAAATGTGTATTTAAAATATATGTGTATATATATGTACACACACACACATTCCAGTATCATTTGGGGCAGAAGTGTTATTTAATTTTCCTTTTTTCATGTTTAAAAGTAGTATGAATACAGAGTAAATAGCAGTCCTTACTTAAATTAAAGGAAGATTATAAAATATTCTTTCTTGTTCTTCTACCAGCTGCTGTTTTTGTTGTTCTTTATAATGCACTATGCAGATCCTTTGCAGGAAGTTTTGATGTACAGAGAGCCTGTTTTTTTTTTATGTATAGTGATAAACTGATCTGTTTCCTTCTACATGCCCTTTTTATTAACATATTTAATTTTCTAGGTATGGAATCCGCCCTGAAAATGTGATTATATATGGCCAAAGTATAGGAACTGTACCGTCTGTAGATCTTGCTGCTAGGTATGAAAGTGCTGCTGTAATTCTTCATTCTCCACTGACCTCAGGCATGCGAGTAGCTTTTCCTGATACAAAGAAGACCTACTGCTTTGATGCATTCCCAAAGTAAGTTGTGGGATTTTTTTTGTGCATGCTTTTCTTTCCCCTCCCCTATTATTGAATTTTAAAAAAATAATGAGAGCATAATCAGAACAAATTATAAGTAAGGAATATTTTATTTAAAAGAGTTTACAAAACTTTATAAGCCTTCTAGGTTTTAATAATTTCAATGAATATGTGTTTAAAAGTGATTAGCTTTGCTATGTGTAACCACTGAACTCTGATGAGCAGTTCTTCCACTGAGCTGTTAGTTTGAGTAACTATAAATAGTCTTTTGCACATATTTATTTCAGTAGCAGAGACTGGAAAAAAATAAGCAGACTTTAATTGAAGGAAGCGGATTGTTTCATGTATAATTTCAGAACTTTGCCACTAATTGGCCACTGCAGGCTGGTATACTTGGCTAGAAGAATTGCTTATGTTTAAAGCTCTTCAAAGAGTTCTTTCACACAGAAGATCAAAAGTTAAGAGTCAGAATTCTTCCAGTTCTGACAAGCATTTTTTTCTACTGAAGAAAACTCTCAAGCCATATTTTCATCAGTGCAATGACTTTGATTTTTAAGCAAACATGGTGAACGTGTACATCTTTTAAATTGATGGCTTTGTTATGCAATCCTAGTAGTTTCCACCAGTGTTCTTCCTTTCTGTGTAGTCTTACATATGCCTTCAAAATGGCTTCCAGAATCTTGATAAGATCCACATTTTTAATAATTTAAACAACTTTAAAGCTAAATGGTTAAAATTAAAATGCATAATTAAAAAGTGAAATTAAGAGTGTCTTGTCCTTTAAGAGAGCTTAGTAAGGCTGTATTCTCAAATTAATCTTTTTCTTACAGCATTGACAAAATCTCTAAAATAACTTCTCCTGTGTTAATAATCCATGGGACTGAAGATGAAGTAATTGACTTTTCACATGGCCTAGCATTATTTGAGCGTTGCCAGAGACCTGTAGAACCATTGTGGGTAGAAGGAGCAGGCCACAATGACGTGGAACTTTATGGACAGTACCTTGAGAGATTAAAACAGTTTGTGTCACAGGAACTAGTGAATTTGTAATTTTCTTTGTTTATTTACATGCTTTTTCATTTCATTGCAGAACTGTACACCTTGATAAATGCATAACATAAAACCTGAAGGTTGTGTTTTCAAATCATGTTGGTTGCCTTCATTAAATGTACAGGTAATGATTTGTCAACATAATTAATGAAGGTTTTAGTGCCAGTATTATAAACTGGAATTACATGATCATGCAGCCAAGCTTGGCAATTCCAATTACTTTGTGTGAGTTTTCTTTCTTAGATGTACAAAAAAATCACAAGGAGTACTGTATGAAATTTTCATTCTGTAAAATCAGATGCTGTAAAAGTGTTGCCAAATGCTTTAGCATATCAGAAGCAGGTTTATAAATAATTTTTAAACATCTCAAAATGTACTGTGACTCTCTGTTGCACAGGTGTAAATTAAAAACTTTCAAGCAGTTGTCCTGTAACAATGCAATAGCCATGAAATTTGAACAAATGCTCATGTATGCAATGAGAATAGACATGTCACTGGAAATGACCCATGCCCTGTTATAGAGGGAGGAGGTCAAAAAAAATGTTTTTCCATATTTTTCATGTCTTTTGTGCTTAGTTTTGCGTTTGTTAGTTGTTTTTGGTGTGTTTAACCTGAAAGGTAAGGATCAAATTTACCCTCGCATCTCCTCAGCTGTCCTGGTCCTGTCAAAATCATGTCACATTACCATTGTTATACATATGATTGCTAACTGAGGCCACCAAGTACTTTGAAATCAGTAAGACTTTCAGAGCTTGGAAAAACTTTATGGACAACATAGATTTAAACATCAGTCATGCAGAGATGTATTTCAATAGAGAGAACCTGCAAGTTTATCCAACTTTGTACTAACAAATTTGCAAGTTTGCAGTTGTCCTTTCAGACTTACTTCTGGGTGCTTAGTGTAAAAGCATATTATTTTCAAGTATTGTATGGAAAATTTACTAATCAATCCTGGACCGTGGGGGGAGGGGCAAAATAAGGTTGTTGACACTTTTCTATTAACTCAGAGTAAAACCAACTTTGTAAGATGCCTTTCCCTTAGATGCATTTTGCTTGAATAAAACTATGAAAGATAAACTTAATTATACGTAGCCTAATTTGTAAACAAAATAATATTCTGACAATACACACTGTGCTTCTAATTTTAAGGCCTTATATAGTTCAATTGTTCTGCTTGTTTTTGTGATTGTTTGAGACTATTGTATAATTAAATGTGTAACTGAGTATTGTGAAGACTTCGGTTCAGATGTGTTGATTAACAGTAAACAATATTGCACACACTTGCTGTTTGTTCTTTTTTTTTTTCCCTGAAAAGAAATAGCAACACTTAATTGTAGTATCAAAATGAGAAGTATTACCTCACTAAATGTAGGAAATCTAAGAACCAATGCAGAAATCCACATTAATAGTTTTTGGCAAATTTCTGTTTCTCTCCCATGTCTCAATTTGTGTGTGTGTGTATTTCTGCAGTCAGCCACATAACATACAGGTTTTCTGCAGCAGAGCAGCATTCTTCTTTGACAAATCCAAATTTAGCTTTCATTGAAATCATCAGTGACATTATTTGAATATAATGGAAATTTGTATTCGTTTGTACTTGTTGATGTAGTATGGATTAGTGTGTTCTAAACTTCAGATAACAGATCATTTGTTCAGATAGAAGGTTTTCATTTTAATTCAAGATTTTGTAATTAGAAATGAACTCCAAGAGATATCTAACTCAGCTTTATTGCGTCACATTTGTATGCAGTTTGATTTCAGTTTCTTACTGTGTTTCAGATACTGTGTCTGATTTAGATAGAAAGTCCAACCCTTAGGAATTTAAGGGTAAAAATAAATCTTGTTTGTATGTTTTTATTATGAAACATCTCAAGTTTCAGAGCCCACTTTGGAAATTTTGCAAATAAAAAGTGTTGAACTGCAGTGAGTAGTGATACAAATTGAGTGGTGGTACTGCAGACAAATGATCCAGTGTCATCACGAGAACTGCCTGGTTTCTGAGTTTCAAGCTGGGCAGTACTGTGAAGCCCTGTGATTGAAAAGACCTAAAAGATTCCATAGCCATTTTGCTGCTCTTGTTTCTGTGTTTTGCTGAGGCGAAACAGAAAACCTGACTAACAGTGTGTTGCCTTCAGTCGCTGCAGGTGCTGAATTAGAGTGGTAAGTAAGGACTTACTTTTTGTCTCTTTCAGACCACTTATGCATGCTTAATTATTGCCAATATATTATGGTTTGTATTTTACACTTAGATTTTTCTCATAAACATTGTTTACCAAAGGAATGAAAATAATGGGGTTTTGTTATGTTGTGTTTTTTCCACAGTGTAGCTCAAATTGTAGCCTATTATGTCAGTAAACCTACTATTGACAAAGCAACTCTGAGCTATTGGCACTAGAAGGAAAACATTGTCGTTGTCTTGCCTTTAAACTATCATTTTAATGATACTGACAATGAGCTATTGTTTTATGTTATAGATACAATTGTCCTCTGATAAATAACAGTTGATTCATCATTCATTAAAAACACAATGTGTGTAGTTTTGTGAACCACATGGTCTTGCTTTTTTTTTTTTTTTTTTTTTTTTTTTTTCTTTGAAACCCAGATATTTGACAATATACTTTCTCTTCAGTTTTGGATTGCTGACAAATCAACTTTAAAAAAACAATTTCATATATGTAAAATATGAGATCACTTGCCATACCTGTGATCTTTTGGGGGCATATTTGGGTCCTGTGCCCTTAGTCACAGCAATCATCTCCACTACATTTAAAATCTGTCTGGGTGAGCAAAGTGATCTAGTATATGTCTAGTTAGCTACTCATACTGATTTCAAATCTTTTTTTTTATTATTATTATCTTCAGGCTTTTCAGTGAAAGTTTTGCATGCCATTTGTTTTTTTTAACTGAATATCATTGTGCAGTGATGCTCTTCAGTGTTTCCTGTGATTTAAAAAAAAAAAAAATACACCCCACAAGAAGGAGAAAAAAAAAGTCTTCACTTTAGGTAGTCTCTGCTAGTTGAATATACAGTTTGGTCAGCCAAAAAGACAAATATAAGAAAACTTCGAAGAGAGGAGGAAGCACCCTGAATAAGTATGATACATCTTTATTTAAATGGTTTGCAGTGGATGTATTTGTCCATGATCGATGTTCACCAGCCTAAAAGCGGAGGGAAGTGCTAAACATAATCTTTGCTGAGTGCTTTCTTATGCATGTGTCATCTTTCAGAAGGGAATAAAGAAAAAAGACTATTCTAGAAAAAGCCCACATCTGGCTCTGTTAATCCTGACACCATCCAAGCTTGATGTGCTGTTGATGTGACTGACTACAATGCCAAAATTTATACCACAAACAGCATCATCAGATCTCACATTGGTGTCCTACAACAAAAGGAATATTGAGAAGCTGAGTGGAACATGGGCACATTATCCTAAAAGAGAAAAAAAGTGCTTGAAAGGCCTTTTGAAGCTTTCCAGTGGTTGGATATGCTATGGGCCTTTGTGCTTGGCAAGCAATTGACGAGTCTGAATGCAGAGAGGTTTTTTTATTATTTATTTTTTAATAAAATCAGTCTACTTGACTTGAATAGTGCCTCTGAAACAAAAATGCAAGATTGTTTATGTTCTTATGGAGGTGGTTTTATAAGTTATTAACAATGTGTCATGGGCTTGTTCACCTTCATTTAGACAGATGAGGTAACAAAGTATGACTCATTTTATTCATTAAAAAACTAATATAAAAGACCTTTGAGCCTAAGTAACCCTAGATTAAAATTTCAGCATAAAATGACTTTAGAACTCCTGACAAATACGGAATTTCTTGACAAATTTGCATTGAGAAAATACTAAAACAGATGCAGAAAGAAATGAATCTTCCCTGTGAGGAGACTGTATACTATGATGGTGACAAAAATTCCATACCAAACCTTCCTTAAATACAGTGCGGCTTTTTGCATTTCTGAGGTAAGAAATGCAAACCTTGCCTACCTTCCTCTGAAAGCAAGGAAAATTCTAGCAAATTTCTGAGAAAATACCAAGTAAAACCTTTTTTTTTTCTTTTTTTTTCCTTAAAAAAAAAAAAGTTCTTAACTGATTTTTATGCTGGAGAGAAAGGAAGGAATACAGTGTTTTCATTTAGTAAGGCTGAGATGGATTTTAGGTAAGATATTGCTCACAAGTAACAAAATCTCACTATAGTTGGCCATGACTCTGTGAGCTTTATGGTTCCTTTCTACAGAAACTTGCACAAATAGGTTTGTTTGAGGCATAGTTGCTCTAGGGGATTAATGAACATTCAGATGTTCATGTGTGAACATCTTCTTCATTTTTGTAAGTGTGTGAGGATTAACCCACCCATAAGAATGTGTTTCATAATGATTTGTTGTTCTTCTATTTAAACTTTTATCTATTTAATCCTGCTTGGAAACATGATCAATACTGTATTGGTTTGAACAATTAGGTTTTATAAATAACGAATCATAGGATATAGTTGGTATACAAACTACAAGGTGAAATGTGCTTAAATAAGCACTTGATTAATATTTTGAAATAAATACCTTCTCATATATCAGTATCAGTTCACAAAAGACTCGGCTAACTGGCCAGCTGTGGAGATAGAGAGATATTGGAGTTTTGTTGGAGTTGGGTTATCATTTAGGACAGCAGAAAATTTGATCCTTGTTCATAGCTGCCTGCGTTATACTTTCCTGTGGTTTGTATTCCTTTGACCTGTCCCTATTACGTGTAACTGAAGCTTTAGTCACGACAGGAGGTCATCAACACTGTTAGACTAACGTGACAATACGCACAGGTCTGTATGCACATCTTATTGTTGTCCACATAGCAGTTTTCTTACTTGTGAAGTGCTCTGTGTCCTTAATCATTTTAGTTGTCATCTTCTGTATTTGCTATCCTGTTTGAGAAAGACTGATTAGGACTGCGTGAAGAACTGCAGCATACGTGCACACTGAAGGAGCAGAGTCTTGTTTTCAAATAATCTGATAAAAAAGAAGACCCAAAATATAGAATTTAGCACATCGTGTATGATGAGTCAGTACTCTCAAAACGTTTTACTAATGTTTGTAGAAGTTTAGTAGCATGAAAAAGGGGGTGGCAGTTATGGAAGATTGATATCAGTAAAGTTTTTATAGTCAAATCATTAAGGAAAATCACTGTTAGAAGGAAATATGCTAAAAAAGAAACCATCATCTCAAAAGCAGAGTTTATTTGTTTATTTAAACGTTTAAAGCAGTAATACAATGGTTCAGCATGTATTTAAAAGCAGTGAGGAATATCCATCTTTAATTTGTTACTGAAGTTTGCATATGTATAATACTTTGAAGATCTCTAGAGGTCCCTTCCAACTTCAACTCTTCTGTGGTTCTGTGATGTGGGCCTGCATAGTTCATTACTGTAGTGGTCTGTTCCTTTAGTAATTTTTCTAAAAGGTATACAAAGTGCCGTAGTACCTAATGGCTTACCTTTCACTGTAACTGGTAATTTTTTATGCCACTGTGTATATTGAAACAACCAGAACAGTGACTTTAAAATTACAGAAGTGAAGTAGCTTTTGACTTTTGACCAGAATCACGTGTTGCCAGAGTGCTTGCTGTAATAATTGGTATTGTAACAATACTGTCTGTAACAATACTGAAATAATGTGCTCTGACATGTAATTGGATGTCATTACTCCACCTGCAAATATTCAAAGTCTATGTTGCCTTAACACACCATTTGTCCTTGCGTTTTCTTGCCTCCCTGTGGCACCTTTGCAGACTGTCCCTCTGCTAGACTCCGTGCCCATAAGCAACCTTATCCACGCAGAAATCTCTCAGTCTGCTGCCAGAAGTGGCTAAGGCTTCGCCAGCCGCGTGCTGTGTTCTGCATTTCGGTAGTGTGGAGGACCTCAGACAGGGAGCAACTTTTGCAGCTAATGGTCAGCTCTTCCCGCTTCCACAAGTGAGGGCTGTTGCCACGAGAAAAGGCAGCGGGAAGGCTAGAGGAAACTCAAAGGCAGGTCTCTACTTCCAGGCATTTCTCTCATCTTATATGGAAAGAGAAAACGGGAAAGAGAGGATGTCTAAAATATCAAGGTCCCATGGGGGAAAAGGAAAAAGGTGATGGAGGGGAATAGAAAATTGAAAAGTCCCAGGATGGATCTGAAAATATGAAAAGAGGACTTGTGGTTAGATAAAAGGAGGCCAAAGAAGAAAGTAGAATTAGATGGGAACAGGAGATGCTGGCAAACTGAAAACATTATGACAGAACTAGACAAAATGCAAGAAAAGAAGAAAAGAAGAGGAAAAAGACAAATGAAGCAAGGAATTTTCGGCTGTATAAAATAAAATATTTTTGAAGAAAAGGGACATTAATCCAAGTAGGAGTGGAGAAAGCATTTGGAGACAGAAGTGCTAAAGATTAAAAACAGAATGAGAAAAAGGAAAATGAAAGAATAGAGGGAAATGGAAAGACCAGGGGGGAAAGTTCTACAAGTACCCTACTTTTTCTTGCAATATCTATATTTTGTCATATGCTCTTGGGAAAATGGTTGGTCTGATAGAACAGGATAAATATAATGATGATGTATTAAAATGTTTTTATTGGAAGAGACGTTTCTATTTTTATTTATTGATACCAGTATTATACTAGTGCTAGACCATGATGCAATGTCTGAAGTTAAGCAATGAGCTCTCTCCAAAGCTATAGCTGCCATTTCTGTTGGCCTTGGCTTATATTACAAGGTACAAAGCTGTCTCTGCTCGTTGTGACAGAGGAATCTGAGTGTTCCCAGCACCTCACAGAAACAGATCTTAGGGTATATAGTTAGTAGAGTGCGGGGGCTGGGAGGGGGGGCAAGTAATTCAATCTGATCACATTTGAATTTTCTAGGTTCTTGTTTTTTTTGGCTTTGTTTGTTTGTTTTTAAACCAGCCGAAAGGATTTGTGGATTTCTAAAAATATCTTCAAGTCCTGAAAGTATTGGCCATGGAAGTTTCTAGTTCTGCTGGGGGAAAGAGGACAGAAAAAAGTACATTTGTTAGAGGCACTGAGGGTTTGATTCTCCTTAGACACTTATATTTTCTTCTCATTCTACTCCGAGTAAGATCTTCAGATGAAGGTGTGCTCTCTGAAGTAGGCCTTTCTTCAAACCTGCTTTCAGTCGCATGGCTGAAATTAGACTAACCACTTCTAGCTTTGTATATGCCCTCTGCTGACATGTGCCTGAATTGCCAGAAATAAATACTTTAAGCATTTTAGGTTGGAGAACATTGCAAATGGAATTTGATACAGTTCAAAGGAAAGGCTTTGAATGTGAGTGCTGTGAGAATATGTATACATTAAAGTCAGCAGGATAATATGAAATCTCAGTATCTTAAGGTGATTTTTGCTTAGGTACTTGCATTTCAGGTGGTGTTTGGGTTTTGTGCATTGATATTGATAGTCCTTATGCAGAACTGGCAGAACTCTGACCTGAAAATATATATATTTTTTAAACCTTCCTTTCTGTTGAGTATGTGAACCAAGACAGTAACTGTTACAAAAGAGTTATTTGTTCACATAGTATTAGACTGAGAAAACTGCTTGTCTTCTGTATACTTCTGTATGGCGACATCAGGCAATTCCCTCCCATTTTGTTTTCAACTCTCTTTATAAACATGAATCCATCATTCTTTTCAATTGTCGGAGCAGCAGCTGAAGATGCCTTTGAGATAAAGAAGGCTGTATCCTGTTAGCTCTTTCTTAGCCTTTAAATAGTATTTAATGTCTGTAGTGTTTGTGAAAGGAATACAAGTCAAATGGTAGCAAGACAATACTACATTGTGAAATAAAAGATATTATCAAAGAGATAGTAATAATATAAAAAGCTTCCACAGAGTTGAGTGTAGATAGTATGTCTGGAATTTAGTTCCAAATATTCTGTAAAGTTTTATAATAGGCCTGTTTCCCTGAGGATGTTTATCAGTCTTTTAAATGAGGAAGAGTGAATGAACTCAAGCCCAGCCCAATCCGGTATATTAAAAACATATGTTGGGCCACAAAAAAAAAATCTCCCTCAAGATAAACTAAACCTTATTTACCTCTTCAGTTTTAAACTTTCCAAAGACAGTCAAACTACGCTGCTACTAGCTGTACCACAGAAACTAAAAAAAAACTTTTTTAAGGGGCCTTGCAAGTGTTGCTACTGTATTGCAAGGGCAAGGACTTCATGGCAAACACTGAATTAAGCTTCAAGCTGTAGAAAACGTCATGAGAATTGACAACATCAAATGGTAAATACATTTAAATCTATGATTATCCTTATGTGCTCCTGCTTGCAGGAGATTTACATCTAGAGATTGTGCATAAAGGAGATTTAGTGACCAAGCACAGGTGCCTGAGTAAGTGGTGGGTGTGCTGATTATGAGACAGGAAAGATCACAGCATTGGCCTCTCTGCTTTTCTGACCTTCCAGGGTTTTGGACATCTACAGTCCAGAGAAGGAGATTTCAGTGCTACACAGGTTCCTGAGAGTCAAACAGATAGTAAATGCAGCACTACCATGCTGACCATATTATCTTTGCTGGCTTTGTACCGAGATGAGGCATTTCCGTTGTTAAAATTTTCTAAAGGTATAGAAGAGCTCTAGGCCGTGAAGAGCTTTCTCCAATCTGTTCCCTCTGACTCCTGGGAAAGCAATGTATTTTCCATGTTGCTTGGCCCTATTCAAGTTCAAGGGAAACAAAAAGGGCCTTCACCTGGCAGAGCAGTTCAGACCCTAATTAATTCTCTAACTTAGAAGTATTCTTGAATTTGAACTTAAGAAAACAAAAAGGCCTCCTGTGAAGTTTCAGCTATTCTCAACTGCATCTAAAAAAAGCTAAGTTAAAACCAGAACTGGACTCCCAAGCCCAATACAAGGACAGAAAGCAGTCTGTAAAGTCTGCATCCCCAGTCAGGAAAGGAGATGCTTTTAGGTCTTGATTCTGAAGTGCAAAGATCCTGAGAACGTTGGCACTAAAACTGATGAAAGCCTACTTAAACCAAATCTTCCCGTTGTGGCCTGAAAGGCTCTAGTAAGATAAATGTTTTGTTGACAAAGTAAGAAAAAGCTTGTAGCTAATGTCCAACTTTCTTATTGAGGAAGGCTTTGAGGATATGTCAAGTGAAAGGGAGGCTTTTGTCTCCATCTTTTATGCCAGTATAGAAATGAAAGTCTTCTAAAGAGGAGAGGCAGCCTCCAGCAGTTGGTCCACATAAGTAATTTTATGTTCCACTGCAGGTCTGAAGTGGAATATGGCAGTATCTAATCAGCCACAATAGGAGATATCAGCCATAGTAACCTTTCTTTTTCCCTCCACTGAAACTAATCAGGAGCATACTAATTACTAGAATGTGTTTTAAAATGTGCTTAGTAAGCTTCAAGATTAGCACTGATGAGACATATAGGAGCCATTCACATCTCCTGACTTTTGTTTTACCAGTTGGCAATCTGTCATTACAGCCCATATTTTGAAACTTAATTGTAGAGCTGCAAGCTTTCAAAGGCAGATATTAAGACTGCCTAAATATATTTGTATAGCACCTCATCAAGAAACTTAAAGACACTAGGTGGTAAATACATCAAATAGAACAGATGCCTTTTAGATGACCAGGGAGGAGAGTGGAAGTGGTAAGAACAGGCTTACATTTAGGAGCCCAAATAAAGGCATGAATTAAAATAAATAAATGATTCTACTGGACAATCCTTAAGATTTGTACCTAGCAACATGTTACTCAACATGTTTACTATGCAGTGTAGCTGTATGGTAAATTATGCTTAAATTTTAATGATACCCTAGGAAAAGGGATGTGAAGTTAAAAAAAAAAAAAAGTATGCTTGAGTAAGTAAAACATCTGGGCCCATTATCATATGTTAATTCATTATCTCTATTTTGAGACAATGTTTTGATAGGTGGGGGATGTTTGTAAAGTAAAAGTAAATCCTATATTTCTCCTGGAAAAGCTGACAACTCATGTCTTAGACAGATGTACTCTTCACTCGGTGGAGAACTGGCTGGATAGCCAAGCTCAGAAAGTGGTGGTGAATGGAGTTAAATGCAGCTGGTGTCCAGTCAGGAGCAGTTGGTGTTTCCTCAGCATCAGTGCTGGGGCTGGTCCTCTTTAGTATCTTTATCAGTAATCTGCATGAGGAGTTGAACGCACCCTCAGCAAATTTTGTAGATGACACCAGGCTGGGAGGAAGAGTAGATCTGCTTGAGGGTAGGATGGCTCTGCAGAGGGATCTAAACAGGTTAGGTCGATGGGCTGAGTCCAATCATATGAGGTTCAACAAGGCCACGGGCCGGGTACTGCACGTTGTCACAACAACCTCATGCAGCACCACAGGCTTGGGACAGAGTAACTGGAGAGCTGCGCGGCAGAGAAGAACCTGGGGGTGCTGGTTGACAGCCGTCTGAACACGAGCCAGCAGTGGCCCAGGTGGACAAGGCAGCCAACAGCCTCCTGGCTGGTATCAGGAACTGCGTAGCCCACAGGACCAGGGAAGGGATCGTCCCCCTGTGCTCGGCGCTGGTGAGGCCGCGCCTTAAACACTGTATTCAGTTTTGGGCCCCTCACTACAAGAAGAACATGGAGGTGCTGGAGCGAGTCCAAAGAAGGGCAATGAAGCTGGTGAAGGGGCTGGAGCACAGACCTTAACGAGGATCAACTGAGGGAACTGGGGTTACTTAGTGTGGAGAAGAGGAGGCTCAGGGGAGACCTTATTGCTCTCTACAACTACCTGAAAGGAGGTTGTAGTGAGGTAGGGGTCCATCTCTTTCCCAGAAGAATTGCAGATAGGAAAAGAGGAAATCATAGGATCATTAAGGTTGGAAGGGACCTTCAGAGATCATCTAGTTCAACCCCTCTGCACACTCAGGGTCACCTAGAGCACGTTACACAGGATTACATCCCAGTGGATTTTGAAGATCTCCAGAGAAGGAGGCTCCACCATCTCCCTTGGCAGCCTGTTCCAGTGCTCTGTCACACTCACTGTCAAGAAATTTTTCTTTAAGTTCTTATGGAACTTCCTGTGCTTCAGTTTGTGGCTGTTTCTTCTTGTCCTCTTGCTGGCCACCACTGAAAAGAGGCTGGCCCCATCCTCCTCATTTCCTTCCTTAAGGTATGCTGATCAGATCTCCCTCTTGGGGTGGATCCTCCTTTGTTCAGCCTCTCTTGTTCTGGCTGAACAGGCCCAGCTCTCTCGGCCTTTCCTTATTCTACTTGGAAAGAGTTGTGAAGCATTGGAAGAGGCTGCCCTGGAAAGTGGTGGAGTCACCATCCCTGGTAGTGTTCAAGAAATGTGTAGATGAGGCCCTTACCATGCCTGCTAAACCATGTCCCTGTTGAAGACTTTACAGTTGGACTCAATATTCTTGAAGGTCTTTTCCAACCATAATGATTCTATGATTCTATTCTATGATTGTGTATGGCCTTTAACTAATTTATGACTTAGCATCATATTTTGCTGTTTCTGAAAATATGTATTTTTTGTCTGGTAATTTGTGGCAGACCAGATAAGGTATGAGGTTGACCAGAGGCAAGCCTCCTACTCTAAATTATTCCAGTTAAAATGATCTTAAGGAATACTTATAACAGTAATAGCTTTTTAGAAAAGTAAATAAGTATTTACCTACTCTTAAAAATCTAAACTTGATTATTTCTCATGTTCTTTTGTTTCATATAATTTTGTATGCATTCTGGTAGACCATAAAGATAAAAGGCACTAAGTAATTTTATCTAGATGACTTGTTTTTATGTCCCTGAAAGTTGTAGGTTAAAATAGGATATCTATGCAACCATTTGATACTAGCTACTCACAGCTGATCCTTGTCCAAAAGGACCCTTTCTGCAAGTAGAAATAGCTCTCATCGTACAAATTTAAGTCTTTGTTTACTAGGTTCATACGTTGACTCTTTGTTTTGCAATCCCTAGAATTACAGTGCACCCTGGTTCAGATTCAGGTGGAAGTTTTGTCGCAAACCTGCATGAAATAGAGCCCAGACTGGTCTTTTAGACAGCCTTTTAGCCATCCGCTCAGATTCTCCAGTGGTTGCTTGTGTTTCTTTTCTCTGTTTTAGACTCCAACTACAGCAGCTTTTTCATACGATTTGGCTTGAATTACATTTCTCATCTCCATAGACCTTTCATTTTCTCTAATTCAGAAATAGAGAATATTTGACAGATATAACCTATCATTACCCTGTGTGGATGCTCAGCTCCAAGTTTTAACTGAGAATTTATTGCCTAGAAAGCTTTTGTTGCCTGGGTTTCAGATGAATTAGCCATAAACATGCAGGATGTTCCCAGCTGTAGGCATTTTCTCTTGCTGCACACTACTTGCTCCATGGAGTTTTGTGGAGGTAGGACTTAAGTGCAAAATGTTGAGTTTAATCCAATATGTACATCTGGCTTGCTCGGTTAACGTCTTTCTACAACCATAAAACAATAGGCGATGGGGGAAGGGATTGAAACCAAAAAGCAGCAGACAAATGACTGATTAGTAGTAAGACATTTTGAAGGAAAATTAAGGGGTCGGCAAAACTGAATTTTGTTGACTTAGTATCATTTAGCCTTGTGTGCATAAAGAATGCCAAGGCTGCACACAGACCAATGTCCTGCCTTCTGTGTATGTTGTATGCCATGTATTTTACTATATATTTTTCCTGAGTCTCCCTGGCCCTCCTCATTGTTTATCTTAAAATTTAGGTGCTGATGCTTTGAGAAGACAATAGTAAAATCATGTTCTGTTTTTCTGAAGGAGCTGATGTATTGTGAAGTTGTCGTTTTTTCATTGCTCCTTTAAACGGAGCTTTGCAAGAATGGATGAATCTCAGTTGTGTGTTGTTTTCAGCGCTTCTTAGCAAGTTTAAATGTGCTTCCTTTTCAGTGCTCAGAAAATATTATTATTATTTAATGTACATGAATCTGCTAAATTCTGAGTGTCAGTTAATTCCTAGAGTCTTCCAAGTCCATATATTAGATGAAGGCCCAGAGTGCACCCTCAGCAAGTTTGCAAATGACACCAAACAGGGTGGAGTGGCTGACACTCTTGAAGTCTGTGCTGCCATTCAGAGGGACCTGGACAGGATAGAGAGTTGAGCAGAGAGGAACCTCCTGAGGTTCAACAAGGACAAGTGCAGGGTGCTGGCCCTGAGGAGGAATAACCCCAGGCACCAGGACAGATTAGGGGTTCACCTGCTGGAAAGCAGCTCCATCTGTGGAGAGGGAGTTGGATTTGGGATTCCTGGTCGACAACAGGTTAACCATGAGTCAGCAGGGTGCCCCTGTGGCCAAGAAGGCCTATGGAATCCTGGCCTGCATGAGGAGGAGCGTTGCCAGCAGGTCGACGGAGGGGATCCTGCCCCTCTACTCAGCTCTGGTGAGGCTGCACCTGGAGTATTGTGAGCAGTTCTGGGCTCCCTGGTACAAGAGGGATGCGGAGCTTCTAGAGAGGGTCCAGCACAGAGCAACAAAGATGATTAAGGGACCAGAGCATCTATCGTACAAGGAAAGACTAAGCGAGCTGGGCCTGTTTAGTCTGGAGAAGGGAAGATTGAGAGGGGATCTGATCAACATGTTCAAGAACCTGAGGGGATAATGTGAAGAAGATTAAGGGACCAAATGCTTTTTGGTGGTGGCCAGTGACAGGACAAAGGGTAATATGTACAAGTACAAATTCAAACACAGAAAGTTGCATATCCATGTGAGGAAGAAGTTCTTTCCTGTGAGGGTGACAGAGCCCTGGAACAGGCTGCCCAGAGAGATTGTGAAGACTGTGAAGATCTCCTTCTTTGGAGATTTGGAGATCTCCTTCTTTGGAGGGTGAAGATTATGAAGATCTCCTTCTTTGGAGGTCGTCAAAACCCGCCTGCAGGTGATCCTGTGCCACATGATCTAGGGACACCTAGATCAGAGTAGAGGGGTTGGAGTAGATGATCTCTAGAGGTCCCTTCCAAACTCAGTCACTCTGTGATTCTGTGAAATCAAAGGGATGATCATGAATTGGCATTGAGTGAGTTAGAGGTTCTTATTTTTACACTGAGATACCAAATGAAGTAATTTGCTTGTTTCTTTGCATGTGCAAAATAAAACCATGGAGTTAATTTAAGTGAACTCTCTCTATTTTGTAACTGAGTCAGAATAGGAATATGCAATTAATCCAAAAGGCAAAGATTTTCTGATCTGATTACAGTAGCATGTTGTACTTATCAGTTGTTGGAAAGTCTTACAGGAATTTTATGTACACAGTGATAGGCTGTAAACTCTTGCCGCTCAGGGAATAAGCTCTTGGCATTGCAATGAATGATGCTAAACAAACATCTGCTTAGTGTCCAATGGTGCCAAAAAAGCCTCTAGAATTTAGAGAAGAGAAAGTATATTTTTAAATTCATGGTGCTAAACAGCTTTTTAATATGGTCCTTTCATCTAAAAAAAAAAAAAAGAAAAAAAAAGTAACAAAATGACAAAAGAATCGTAAATGACAGAATATGACAAGATGTGAAATGTCTTTTCGGTAAGGAACAAATACATGCACTTCCTTTATTTATTTAGACAGAAAAAAATATGACTTTGGAAAGTGTGCCCTAGTGGCATAGAGAAGGAGATCAAGGAATGGCTCTTACTTTCAGGACAAGAACTCTGTGTCAAAGGGGTGATATCAAGTGAAACTAGTAGGAGGACATTCAAAACCAACCAAAACAATCATGCACTACTACCACAGGAGTAGTACAGCTCCTTGTCACAGGACACCGTGGATGAGGTGAGTTTGCTTGAATTCAGAAGGCAACAAGTCCTTTGAAGGGCTGGTGAATAGAAACATCCCAACTCTTGGGGTGGCAGGGGTGGATGTCCCTGGAGGCTGGGAGAGCACACAACCCCGTATCAGTGTTTGCTGACCTTCTTCTTATACCCCCATCATGCGCTGCTGTTGGAAACAGGCAACAGCCACACAAACCTTTGACATGCCATGTGGAAATCCATTTTAATCCACTTTATTTTTTTCCTAAGAAAAAGACCTAGGAAACCAATTATGGTCACTATGTTTTCACCCCAAGATCTTTTCTTTTTCCTTTTTTCTTTCTTTTTTTTTTTTCCACAAACTGACTGAAAAAAAAGACTTTTAGCATTATTGCTTACCTGAATTTCCAACTCTTTAAAGTGATACAGCAAAATGGTTCTGCAGAATTGCAAATGTCTCACTGCTCTGGGAATCAAAAGATTGATTTCAAATGGATAAACAAATGTTTCTCATTTTTACATTTGGTTGTCATTCATGTGAGATACTTGGATTCCTGTTTTTGTAGAAAACAAAAGACCAGGATGATATCCTATGCAGGGAACCCAACAGATAACTCTTCCTGTAACAGTGATTAGCCTTTGTATTTGTTCTTTCCCAGAAGGAAGAAGGTTCAGTCAGCCATTTGATGACACACCGTGCTGACAAAAAAATTACTGGAAGCAAAACACTTCGGTTTTACATATGCATAAAATTGCTTTAGTACAAAACAAGGTAAGCAGAAAAAAATGTGATATTTCACAATATTATTTAAAACTGTGCTAAGCGTGTTTTAATGCTATTTTACGGAAGTTTTCTATATGGGACAAATTTTGAGGACTATGATCTGAATGTATATTAGAGCTGAAAGCCCGTAACTTTGCCCAAAATTTTGCAATAGCAAGTATGAGAGATGTCTTGTAATACCTGATGGCAAATTCTGTTTCAAACTTGGATTTAATGACTACTTAATACATGTTACCTCGAAATCTTTGGGTTTCAATTAACTTGTTGCATTTTCAAAGAGAGACAAAGTATTTTTACATGTCAAAATTTCTTCTCAGAGGGAGTGAGCAAATGCAAATTTTCAGCACTTTTGACATCTGCCTTTGGCAACAATCTAGAAACATGGTAGCTTTCTTCTTTTTTCTTTCTCTCCCCATTTTCTTCCCCCCAGGTATTTATTAATGCTTTTAATGCTGAGCTTTTCCACTTGTGAAAATATTTATATTGTCATTTATCAACTATTTCATAACTAATTAATAACCTAAACAAAACCCCACTACCCCCAAGCACTTAAACTGTTCTATTTTTTTCTCTGTAGAAGTCAGACTGTCCTTCAGTCTTCAAGATAGAAAAGACACATTTTTTTCATATAACTGTCTGACTTCTATATATCTCCAGATCAAAACTGTGTGGTTTTAACTCAGGTGTGCTGATTGGATACTTCCTGGTACCTAAAGCAGAATCATTCTCAGTTATGATCAAACTAAACACTAAAAGCTTCAGTGCACAAGTTTATTGCATAGAAATATAAAATGTGTGGTTTTAAAGTGATTACATTAAGCACATTAGATGAAACACAACCATAATAGATTTTCCTAATACTCTCACTGAAGCCTAGTAAACAAACTTTCAGTAAATAATACATTAAGCAGTTTTCAGTCCACCTTATAGTTTGTGAAATATCTTGTAAGAGCTCATAATCCGCTATTTGTTTAAAAAAATCTGACTACTATATAAAAATCTGTAGACTTTTTACTTGGGTACACTATGCCAAACTCTCACAGGGTTTATGTGGTTATATATTGTTTCTACTCCTTGAACAAATAAAGATAATCCATAAGGTTATGTTTCTGGTAAAAATCCTCAGTTACTCATTTAAAAATTACTTTCCTTTAACAATTCTATTAAATGTATGCCAAACTTAACATTTTAGTTTGCTAATAAATTTAGCATCTATGTCAATCCAATTCATGTTAAAATAAGTATTAAAGAAACTTGGAAGGTGAACACCTTCCCAGGGAAAGTCTTCTCAGGAAAAAATGTTTAAATAAGGAAGTCAATTGTATTACATGTTTTTAAAAGCACTGAACCAAAATGTAAACACAACTTGAAGATAATATCTGTATGTCTTAATATGAGAGTACTCGGGGTTTTGTTTGGTATGGAACTGTGACTTTGAAACTGTGCCTTAACAATTTTACTGATTCACCCTGAGTGTCTTATTACAGAGGGGAAAATATAAAGGTCACAGAAAAATGTGTCAGTTTTTCTTGCTGGATTTCAACAGTTTCTAATCTCTATTTGACTTTAAATCATGAAATTCTGACATGTTTCTCCACTCTAAATTTCTGATAACAGCTGGAGTGAGGGAGGACAATGTGAGATAGGATTTTGACAGAACTCAGTAACAGATCATTAGTCAAAAAAAAAAAAGTTTTTGGTCTATAAATTTCTTTTTGTGGTGTGCTTATATTCAAATAATCTTAATAATTATAAGCAGATGGAAAACACCCTTTGCCAACTACCATGTAATACTTACCTCTCGTTGATTCATGCCAGCAAACTGAACAGAGCTCAGTGTTGCGCATTTGAATAACAAAAAAAAAAAAAAAAAAAAAAGTGGCTTGAGACCTCTGTTTGTAAAGCTATGTCCTTCAAAGCCATGCAAAGACTTTGCATTTTGTAGTGACAGCAGATAAGCAAATCCTTTACAAATTTTTTTTCAGGTAAACTTGACTCAAGGATATTGCTACTTCAGATTTTGCAATACATAAACAAACAAAAAGTTCACCTTGCTAACCCAGGGAACTTGTTTCTATTGAGTGATACCCTCACCAGCTGAATAACTAAGTGAGGATGCTCTTCTGTGGCCAGCTATCCGTGTTTGCATCGTGGGGAATTTAAACTGTGCAAAGGAGGGAATTATTATTCCTTAGGGAAAAATCTAGCCCTAACACTGACATCAAACACAACTGTGTGAACCCCCTGAGGCCCCCAGGAGGGGCACTGAGCGGTGCCAGCATCTCTGCCATGGGGAAGAGTCACTGCCACCAGCACATGGGAATTTGTGCCCACGCAGCGAGAACTGAGCTCCAAAGCCCACTGCCAGGGGCTTCTTCATTGGCTCTGAGGCTACCGATTTCAGTAATACTAAGTTGGGTCTCAAGACTTCACAATTTTTACAGACCTCTTATAAAAGAAAAAAAGGCTTGCGCATTACTTTGTTTTAATAGATATAAGCAAAAAGGCATGCCAGTTAAGGAGTTTTGTATGTGCTAACAATTTTCGAATGAGCCAGGGAAGATTATACAAGGGGAACTGTCAGAGGGGAATGGTAACAGATTGTGAAACAGGAAATTATGTTGAAAGAATTCTGTGCTAAAACCCGGTTAAAAATTATTCAAACATTCTCCAAAACAAGCATTTAAAATCTTTTTTTTTTCCTCTTTCCACCTCACTCTCCCCAGCTTTCTTTTATTTAAAACTGCTGTTTTACTTTCCTAACTGTTGCTAACTTTGGTTAAAACTCAGTATTTTCAAATGTGAACAAGCCTACTTTCATCAGATGTAATCTTCCTTCAACCTAGGCAGTCTTTATGTCAGGAATTCAACTTTTCTTTACCACCAGACATGCTAGACTCCCAGAGATGTAATTAAAAATACATATGCTTGGTAAGATAATGTGAAACACAGCTACTATATGGAAAAGGTATTACCACAGAGTACCTGGGAAGTAAGCCAGAAATCTTTAAATAAGGAAAGAAATATGTATGTTTGTGATCTTATTCACAATAGGCCAATAGTAAGCTTTCCTGAATCACAGAGGTTCTGGATGGGAATTCAGAGAATAGACCATAATTTTTGCTAGTAACTGAATCATACTTGCCACTTCCCCCTAGTCTTCATTTTCTCTAGGAGGCCAAAAAAACAAAAGGTCTATTTCTTGCTTATTCTGAAATGATCAGTCTATAGCCACTATATCAATGATGTCTTTTAGGAGTGTATTTTGCTACTTTTAAGCTTTTTAAGATACACATTTAGCACAAGGATTTGTCTGTGTAGACTACATAGAGGTGTGAGTAAAGAAGTTTTGCCAGACGTAATTCTTTAGTGCTGAATTCCATCTTGACACAGAAATTTCATATATTCAGGTGATCTTTAAATCTTTCACAGGCTTGCAAGGTTTAGGAATTGTTTTATTCAAATGCATCTACTATGTTTAAGGTCTTGTCTTAGCTATAATTTTTAAACTTTATTAAATTACATTTGCATCCATAAGACACCTGGCATTTTTACAGCTATACAGTATTTGTAAATTGCCTAGGATTAATTGGTTTGCAAGTGTGTGTGTGTGTGCTTGTATAGGTTACACACGAATGAAATATCAGACTTGATAAAGAATATTGGACTTGCAAAGAATTGAAAACCTATGGCCAGTTCAAGATCCCATCTCAGATGCATAGCCACAGCACAAGAGCCTTCTCAGGAATATACGGTTAAGAATAACTTAACTGTATTAACTTAGATTAAAATGCATTTAGAAATAAACAGTTATGTGAGATGATCTTTCTGAAAAAAAATCTCTTTCAACTGCTGCTTGGGTCTGGCTGAAGTCTTGGCTGTATAGATAAATATAAATACATACACACATGAGCACGCATGTATGTATGTATGTAATGTAATACATTTAGCTTCAGACTACCTTATGTAGGTACAAGTGTTTCTACTCTATCTTTTTGGTACTCAGTCCCCACAAACACAGACCCTACCACATGTATCACTAAGATCAGCACAATGCAAGCTTGGGCCTGGGAATGATGATGATTTTGTTTTGTGTTTCTTGATTTTGTATACAACTATAAAAACGCAAATAATTCCTCATGTTCATGGACCCACAGCTTTCCAATGAAAAGGCAATGCTGTCTGTTAATGAAAGACAAAAGAAGAAAAATATATTTTAAATGTAGTTCTACTAAGTATATTTCAGTCATTCACTAAGAACAGAAAGCAATCCCATCTGGCAAAGCTTGCTTTACAGATTTTCTTTATTTCTTTTTTTTTCTTTTCTTTTTCTTTTTCTTTTTTTTTTTGTTGAAGTGCCACATTAAGTGAAAATTTCTTGGAAAAAAAATTTCCTTACTTCTAATTATTTAATTGAATGTAAGTGGTTTCAAAAATTAAATTGTGAGAGCATTTTGTTACAATGGGCATTCTCAAATCTATTCTCATCTATTTTTTAAAGAGGATTATATAAGAAGGATAAATGAAAGACAGGCTTGGCAAGGGAAAAAAAAGAAAAAAAGAAGAAAAAAAGAAAAAAGTCATAAATTTCAAAAGGCCAGACATACATTAAAAAAACAGAGCATGCTACAGTGTACACAGTTTTTGCTTTTTTTTTCTTTTTAATGGATATGAAACTAAGGCAATATTCCCATTAAACTGACAAATCTAAGGTAATAATTCATCATCCACATTTAATGGGCAATCATTATATAATAATTCATCATCCGCATTTAATGGGCAATCATTATATTACATGTGTAAATCGGATGTTGGGTAAGCCATACTGAGGTTTTCTCCCTTTTTTTTCTCTTTTTCCTTCCTTTCTTTTTCTTTTTCTTTTCTTTTTCTTCCTTTTTTTTTTAATTGGGCACTTTGTCACCTGAAATTTGGATTTTCACACCAAAAGAAAACAAACTGCTTCCAGTTTGATTTGTCCTTCAACCCAGGTCATTCACAAATGTATATGCAATTTGTATATACATTTGCCAAAATGGGGCAAAGGTTTAGGATCACATAATCACATAGCTTAACAGGATTATGCTGTTTTGCATTTAAAAAAAAAAAAAAAAACAAAGGAGAGGGCTAGAGAAGGAGGACGAATAACACAGAGACAGGACTAAGGAGAGAATAAACCACCTTATTTGTGTCTGTACAGATAAAACCTTGAGTGAAGTAAATACTCGGGCCTTCAGACACTGCAAACCTTTGGCGAAGCTGCAGTCACAGCCTATGGTTGCTGTCAGAGTCTACAGAATCACTATGACTATCACTATGAGTCTCGAAAAGACTTTCGAGATCATGACTCCAACCATGAGACCTTCAACACTATGAGTGTTAAAACAAGTCCCTAAGTGCCTCATCTACATGTTCCTTGAACACTGCCTTGAATACAGCGACAGCGACTCCACCACTTCCCTGGGCAGCCTGTCCCAAGGCTTCACCACTCTTTCTGTGTAGAAATTCTTCCTGAAGTCTAACCTGAACCTCCCCTGACACAACTTGAGGCTATTTCCTCTTGTCCTATCTGCAGATATGCTGGAGAAGAGATTAACCCCCTACCTCACTACAACCTCCTTTCAAGTAGTTGTAGAGAGCAATAAGGTCTCCCCTGAGCCTCCTCTTCTCCACACTAAGTAACCCCAGTTCCCTCAGATGACCTTCGTTAAGGTCTGAGCTCCAGCCCCTTCACCAGCTTTGTTCCCCTTCTTTGGACACACTCCAGCACCCATCATGCCCTTCTTGTAGAGAGGGTCCCAAAGCTGAACACAGTATTTGAGGTGTGGCGTCACCAGCACTGAGCACATGGGGATGATCCCTTCCCTGGTCCTGCTGGCTACACTGCTCCTGGTGCAGGAGGCCGTCGGCTTTCTTGGCCACCTGAGCACACTGCTGCCTCATGCTCAGCTGACCAGCACCCTCAGGTTCTTTTCTGCCACACAGCTCTCCAGTCGCACTGCCCCAAGCCTGCATGGACTTGTTGTGATCAACATGCAGGACCTGGCATTCAGTGTTCTTGAACTTCATATGGTTGGACTCAGCCCATCAATCCAACCTGCCCAGAGCCCTCTGCAGAGCCATCCTGCCCTCAAGCAGATCTACTCTTCCTCTCAGCTTAGTGTCCTCTGCAAATTTGGTGAGGGTATATCAGCAGTCACGACCTATAGCTGTTGTCACGGCCTACAGGTGCAGTCACAGCCTATGGGTGCAGTCACGACCTATACCTTGCATTCGGCGGCCCAGGCGCTGCACCCCGAGCGCAGCGCCCCGACGGGGGTTTCCGGCGAGCCCGCAGCCGTGTTGCTTAGTGCAATGTGTTACTCAGTCACTAGATGTCTCCGTCTGCTGCGCGCAAACACAGGATATGGTTCCTGGTAAACAAAGAAGAAATAGCTAGAACTGAAGTTCCGCAGGGCACTGTTTATGGGAATATAAATGAGTTATCACTTGGTTCCCAGCTGCCTGGAATACTTCCAAGGAAACAATTATGTAGGAAAATGTTGGCCGTTCTTCCCTCCAGAGCCGCTTCATTCAAAGCGCCTCGCTCGGAGCTGACGAGGGTGTTCTCCTTTTTTTTTTTTTTTTTCTTCGCCGGGTTTCCAGCGAGGCCGGCCCCGGTAGGGGTGGGAGGTCCCAGTTTAAGAGCAGTCCATTGTCAGCGCCGCATCAAAGCGCGCGCGCGACCCGGGCGCTGCGCGCGGAGCGGCGCCCGCCGGAGGTAAGTCCCGCTCCGCGGCCGCGCTGCGGAGCCGCGCGCCCCAGCGCGCTGCCAGGCCGCAGCTCGGCACCCTCCGGCCTTGCCCGGATTTTAACCAGTCCAAAAGAGGACTTCCAAAAAAAAAAAAAAAAAATACAGCGTCGCAGCAGCCGGGATCGGCGTTTGCAGTCGCTCCTCGCTCGCACGCGCCCGCGCTCCGGCTCTTGTAAGTAACTCGCGCTGCATTCCCGGCGGGCCGGCCGAGCCCCGGCGCGGCGAGAGCCGCTCTCTACTTTCCTTCTTTCGCTTTTTTTTTTTTTTTTTTTCCTTTCCCCTCTAAGGCGCTGCCTTTTCGCCGAGCTTATGCGATCGCAGCGGGGACACGGGGCGCGCTGTGTCCTCCCTCCGCTCTACGTGTCCGCGCTCCCGGGCGCAGCGGGACGATCTGCACCTCCCTCCGCGCACCTGCGCGACTACTCTATTATTTTATGTATTTTTTTTCCTTCCTTTTTTTTTTATTTTATTTTTATTTTTCCCCCATGCATCCGCACATGTAGCGCGGTGCGGGGCGCCCGCCGGAGGCCGCGCAGCGCAGCCCCCGCGCAGCGCAGCCCCCGCGCTCCTCCCTCGCGCCGCGGAGCTGCGCGGAGCTGCGCGGGGCGGAGCTGGGCCAGGCGCGGAGGGCCGCTGGGCAGCCGCACTGAGCGCAGGGCCCAGGTGAATGCGCACCGCGTATGTTCGAAAGGAGATAAGGAGGATTTTTTTTTTTTTTCTAAGTAATGAGAGGCTTCATTGTACAGCACAGATGCTTCTCAGCCTAACTTAAATGCTTGAGAACACCATTATTATAAAGGATGCAAGTATCTATCTACATACCTTGTGCAATCTGGGCTACTTGAAGCATTCTTTAATTGTGGATAATTTGGTTTTAATACCAAATGGTCCTTAAACTACCTTTATTAAGTCTCCAGCATAAACAGTTTTGGCAATCTCTTTTTGTACATTTTTTTTTAAGTTGGTGCATTCTCTATTTTTTTTGAGTTGGAGTCTTCTTTTTTTTTTTTAATGATAAAGTAGTGCTTTGTAGCTTGTTATTTTTACTGAAGAGCCATAAAGGAGGATGAGTATTAAAAATGTCATGGATGTTATGGAGTGAGTCAAGTGTGTTTATCTGATCTGTTGAGCATGAGGTAGCCTCATGCCTCTCCACTGGCACTGAGCGGATCCCAGCTGTGCTGCCTCCTGGTGCAGCTGCCCTCCTCCCTGCTGCTCATTCCTGGTTTACAAGATCCCTTCCAGCTTGGCCTCGCCATGTCATTCTCATCCATACAGCCTGCAGGACCAAATTCTCCTGTTCCCACGGCAGGTGGGGTGGCAGAGCATCCCTATGTGGCTGCTGTCCAGTGACTACTGTGGTTTAGAGACACGGAGCCAGAGCTTCTACCGTGGATGAGGGCATCTTCACCTCTCTGCCAACCCAAGGGCTCCTCAGCTCACTGGCTTCACCCCGTGTCTCTGTGAGGAAGCTTATTCCACAGCTCTGCTCCTCACTTCTTACGTGATTAGGTCAGTGATCTAGAAACTAGCGACATAAATGGGTGGGAAAATTATCATCTGGTAAGTCTCGCTCTCTGCATGTACAAAGGATATGATAGGAGCATGTGGTGTTACACTTCAGACAACTATCTATCTGTGAAGTTCATTCTTTACATTAGCAAAGGCAATTCCATTAAAACATGATACATAAAAGAAGTCAAAAATCCCTATGTATAGCTCAGTTTCTTGTTTGCTGAACAGTGAGGCCCATTTTAAGTTGTGTTCTGAGTTTTCCTGGGAAGGATTTCACTACTGATTTAGTGGAGATGTGTTTGCTAAGACAGAGAGGGATGACTTGTTTTTAGATATGGTTTTATTTTATTTTTTTTATTGGAATAGTAATACTAAGACACAGAGCAGAGGGGGAATAGAAGTCTGTGTACCTTGATGAAAGAGGTGAAGAAGTAAGTGATGTAATTGCTGATATGAAAAGGAGATACTAAAGATGGTGAAGAAAACCTACTTTAAAACTTGTAAGTAATTTTGTTCTTCTCTTGCGAAGCAGGTTAACAAAAGGAAAGGTACGAGTCACTTGTCTTATTATTTTGTCACACAGCATTTGACAAGAACACGACCACCAAAAAGCCTTATCGTCATGCAAAATGACTAGCTGTACCTGGCAGGATAGTGCAAGGCCTGGGTGCAGAGTTCTTGAAGTAAATTCCCTAGAAAGGAATTTACCACAGTAATCCAAAATATGAGTACAACCACCAGCAGCAGAATACACCCTTAATGCTGGATCTGAAGCCTTTGTTTTGCTTTTAAAGATTGACATATATCACAAAGACTCTGTGTGTGTGTATGTGTGCGTGTGAGATATCCCCAAATTTTGTGCTTCTTAGACATAGGGAATATTTTTCTTACAGTTATATCAGGGTTTTCTCTGCTCTGAGTCAAATCACTACATTATTTAGCAGGCTCTCCACTCCTCCGTATTTCTGCGACTCCAATGACTCTCTAAAGCTAAGCAGAACAAAAAGATTCAGAAACACAGTCAAGTTACCATATATGAGCTGAGTCGTAACAACTGTTTTTAGCAGAAAGAGGCCCTTATGCTTTGGGGGTTTTGAGCTCTCGGGGGTTTAGCTGGCAGTTGTCCTACCCTTCTGCGGACTGGATTCACCAGCCATATTATCAAATGGGAAGATGTTCCCATGCCTACATGCAAGCCTAGTGTGTTACTTCAAGTCATCAGTTAAAGGTGTGTTTTTTGTTGACAGCATTGACAAAGAAGTGCCATCGCTGGGCTGAGAACATTTTGGTGTTTACAGGAGGAGGCAGGGAGTTTGGAAGAGAGTCGGCAGAAGATGATGGTAACTGGGAGCTTACAGTGCAGTACAGGAATGGTCAGAGCAAGTATCTGTCCAGACAGTTACCCATGGCTGGCGGTCGTGAGCAATAGATGTCTGGTAGGGATTGTACAGTCATGCTACTGCTTCCAGTCACCATCAACTTACCGTTTTCCTAAGCTGCCAGTCATGTCTTGAATGCTGCAATCTCTGTGCAATCTCCGGCTGACTGGTTTGTTGTGACTTGGTTGTTTTTTGAATCTACTTAACCCCTTAAAACACACAAAATCCAGTGTTTTGTCAGGTCCAAAAAATACTTATCTCTCTTTTTTTTTTTTTTTTCCCTTGGAAGAGGCATGAATTCACCGTGTCCTTGTCACTTATGACTTTACGGATCTCTGTCATATATCCTTTTAGTCATCTTTTTTTTTTTTTCAGGATAAAGAGTCCTCTGGGAGATCATGGTGCAGATGTCGCTGCTGTTTGGTCAGCAGGTGTGACTGGGAGCTCTTGGATTAATCTTTTAATGCAAACTCATGTAATTTAGAGTTGCCTTGTGTTTCTTTGTGTCCAAAGACTGAAGGCATGAAATTACAACAAGGAGAAGGCAGTTTTTCAACCTGCATTGTTTCCTTCTGCACAGTTGGTTTTTTGTTGTTGTTTTTTTTTTTTTTAAAAAAAAACCTCCAAGTAAGAGAAATAAGGAGTGGCATATCTTCACTTGAAATCTGAATCAGATGAATAAAGAGTAAGATTTGAGAGCTTTAATAGAGAAGAAAATCACTGCAAGTGCAAAGAACCTGTGAGGGAGAGAGAAGCAAATGCATTTGCTGATATGGAGTAGAGCATATCATACTAGTGATCAGTGTGACTTAGGCCTTTTTTTAACTTGAAGGCCAGCTGAGTACTTGGCATTTCCAGGAACATTTTTGCTTATGCCCATTGATGAAAGCTAAACATAAGACCTAAATGTGTTTTTTTATTTCCTACTACGTGTTATATCCTGTACCATCCTATATGATTATAATTTTTAATAAGGGCTAGTCAATCATTATATTTAATAAATAAGAATTAGATATGTAGCCTTACCAGCCTCCTCTTGGCTGCGTTGCAAAGCAGAATTTAGACGATGTGACTATGATCAGGCTCTAAAGGATTGTCTCTGAAGTGGAATTTGCTTCTTTGAAATGTATTACCATTGCATAGAATTATTTTACTTGGGATTTTTCTACTTTTTAAAACATTAGAGACTGCATGTATCTTTAAATGCAGCTTCTTGAGTAGTTAATTTTTTGTGTGTGGCATCTTCAGGTTCTTTAAGATGAATAAAGCTGCATTTATTTAAAAAGACCTCTTTATTTGCTTAAAAGTTGATTTGTGCTTAAATGTATGGCTAAGTCGAGGGAAAACCAAGTGTCCTGTAAACTTAAGCTCCACAGCATCCCAGTGAGGCTAAGGATCGTTTCCTCTGTGTTACAGCCTTGGCACTCAATGAACTGTGACTCACGCAGCAAGCTAATGACAGATGCATGATTAAAATGCAGTCTCCACTTTTGATCTCTTGTGCAAAGCTTTCCTCTCTGAAAGGGCTGAAGTGAGAAGAGTAGGAAAAATTATCCCATTCAGGTTGCCCGTTTTAGGATGCATGCCGCATTTCCTAGTGCTCTGTCTCGGATCCTCTGTACTTGAAATATGGGTAAATGCAGTTGTATGGAAAGACGCAACTGGTTTCTGTGTAACTTCCTCCAGCGGAACATTCTGCTCATCTGAGCAATGAAGGAAGACCATAGTACAGCTCCCCAAACTGTAGATGATTTCTGAAGATTAAATATGACTAAAGGAAACAAGAGGGGGGGAAAAAAACGAAGTCAGTCTAAGTGTTAGACATAGCTTTAGCTATCAGGACCACAGGTCAATGCTGTGGTTTCTGACTTTTGTTTTATGAGCAAGATCTAAAGATGTTGCTCTGTTAGAGCAGTCCTGAAAATAGCAGTGCCTTGGCATGGGTTAAGAGCACTTGAATGCTTGCTGTGTTTGTAAAGCTTAGTGTCTTGAGAACTAGAAAAGGCAGACGTGCCTCAGCAATCTCCGCAGTAAACACCCTTGGAAAAGAATTACAAAAATCTCTAAATCTCATACATGAACTTTCTGAAAGGTTAGATGTTTCATCTGCAGCTTTCAAATATTTTCCTGGTGATTATATAAGGGAAACAAAATGACTGCTGCACATCTCACAAAAACTTTTGAGGAGGAAAAACAGGACAGAAACATACCCCGTTATATTTGGAGAGAGGAACTACTTATTTTGCCCCCAAAGTCACTTTGCCCCTGATCTTTCAGGGGTCATCCTTAAGGGACATCTACAGGGCTTTTGGAGAAGAGACCAGGAATTAAATTCTTAATAGCTCTGCTGTGTGCCACAAGTCATAAACATAAGGGTGGTTTCACCTAACATACCTTAATTTCATACTTGTTCCCACAGTTAAATTCCCATTCCACAGACTACAAATTATCGGCCTCCTTCCTTGGGAAGTAATTTTATCACTCTCTTCTTCCCCAAATCTTTTCTAATTCATAGATAATAACTAAATTGCTTTCCATATCACATGACATATATGTAATTAAACTCAGTGCAATTGTTCCCTCCTTGAATAGGGCTTTCAGAGGCATTTCTGGCCTGGAGAAAGGCAGTGTGCCCAAAATTAGAATAGCTAAAAAAGATAACTTTTACCTACATCGCGTGTCTTATATTGTAAACACTATGCAAGTGTGTACATCACTGTCTTGATCTGTGGTGCTTTGGGGAGCCTTGTTTTTGGAGGTATGATGCTCAGTTTGGATAGTTTCCAGTATTTTCATACCATGTAATTTTGTGTGTTTTCTATGTCCCAAAGATTCAGTTAAGATGAATAGTCACTATAAAGGAATTAATTGTGGGACAATGTAACTTTTCTTTGTTGGTTTTGAAACATGTTTTTACTTATTTGTCTTGCTTACATCTCTTTTTCTCACTGACTATTGGTGTTTCTCCTCTGAGTTTCTTTTGAAACCTCTGGGCAAGAGAGGTGATTCATTTTTGGTGGCATGCAGCAGTTTATGTGGTAGAGGATGTCTCTAGCTCTACAATTTGTAAAGTTAGTTAACGTAGGTTTTTTGTTGTGGGGTTTTTTGTTTGTTTGTTTTGTTTTCCAGACTGTTTTAAACATTCTTGTGATTTGCCCCAGTTATTTGCCAATGCACTTTGCTGTGTACCCATTCCTCCCAGTTTTTCCATTTGTGGATGGAAAAATAGATGCCTATAAAGAAGTTGTCTATTATTTTAATAGGCAGTTTAGACTTAAATTTCAAAACAAAGAGGTAGAACAAAATGTGCAGCTGCTTAGGAAGGCCTACAGATATCCAGCTGTTTATTGCAAACTCTTCAGTTTCTTAAAGGTAAGCTCATGCCATGGAGACTGAACTGGGAACTTCTAAGGCATTTGAAAAATTGCTTTAAAATTCATAGCTCTAGTAGTTGATGGCCAGCTTGAGGTTGGCAGCAAGAAAAGGTACTTGTCCCACTGGAAATTTGCTTTAGACTGCTAAAGCAGCAGTAATTGCAACCTTCTAATATGTGTTTGTTGCCCTTTTCCCTCTTCCTGGGCATCTCCCACTGCCCTTTGGTCGCATACCAGAGAAGCCCATGTGCTAAGAGAGCAGCAGGAACCAGTGTGGCGTTGTATAAAAGGAGGAAATATTATTTCCTGATTTTTTTTTGTCCCTTTTCCCCCGCCCTTACTCACCACCATGCACCATTTTTCTTATTGGTAATTATATATTCTGAAATGGAACTGTGTGGTAATAGTTAGAGCTACAACTCGTAATGTTTGATAGCCAAAAACAAAAGGAGTGCATTTTTGTCTAGTTTCTTTGACTTTTGTTTTCCTTCTTTCTTTTGGGCAGGCATGTAACTAGGGACCCTTAAATATATTTTAAAGGAAGCATTAATTTCTTTACACAATAGGGAAGTAAGCTTGCGTTGTTTACCAAGCGGTCAGAAGGTGCAGTAGTGAGTGAGGAGTTTTACAACAAGCTTGCATTTTCCTGCAATAATCATTTCTCTTCAGGAAAGTGTGAAGTATCTTGGTATTTTTCTCTCATTTCTGGGTGGTATCAGAAGATGCTTTGAATTGGCTCCTAAAAGGGCATAAAAGAGTCGTAGATGCCTTTTCAGTAAATCGCCTCTATGCTGGGGAGCAGAACAGGTAAGCGTGCTGCTCGCTGCTCCGTGCACACTTGTGGCTCAGTCATTCAGCCATTCTCCTGGCCTTTTATGGTGCATGTGTTTACAGTTTGTGCCAGTATAGAACAACGTAGATCCGTATGAATGTGTAACTGCTTATTGCTGTAGAGTAAAAGCACAACTTGGAAGTGGTGAAAGAAAATGTAAGGAAATTGGAGATTTTTCTCCCTGTTCTGGGGCTTGCTGACATCTTTCCATAGCAGTGGTTTGCTGTCCAGCTCAACTATCCGTTGGGACAAAACTTAAGATAATCACTATACTTAGCTGCTGTGCAAAATAAACTGGTTCATTTTAAACTAGTTATTTAAGCCAAGGTGGTTGGTGTGATGGATTTAAGAAATGCTTCCTGGTTTGCTTAATGTTAAGGAAGGAGAATAAGGAGAAATAGGAACTGTGTGGAAGGAAATAGCATTCTTTTTCTCCTGCAAAAGGGTGTCATGTTAATTTGCTCAGTGTTCCAGCACAAGGATGCTAGCAAGCACCAAGCGAGCTGTGGTATCCGAATCTATTCAGAGCCTCACTAGTGTTGATGAATTTGAAGGAGGCATTTATATGTAACTCTAAGTAAAAGCTCTAGTGAAAAATGGATTTGCAAAAATTGTGCAATACTTTGTCAAAGGGTTAAGGCCAATAATTCCAAAAATTCTTGTGTAGCAAAAATGGGATGATAGCAGATTTGTACTGAATTCTGTACAGCTTTAACGGCAGTGTAGGTCAGTTGAACATTGTGCAAGAACTTGACTTTTACTGAAATCGCTCTGAAACAAGATGTAAAGTGAAATAATACAAAGTCACTGTATATAATTCAGTGGAACTGTAACAGTGGACTCCTGTTTGTCTAGGACTGCATCATCAGGAGATATCAAGTTTGCAGAGCTCCCTCAGGAGAACTCCAACTTCTGTGGAGATCCTGGTGACAGGACCCAGCCTCTTTGGTTTTCCTAATTGCAACCATTTCCTGGAGCCTTTGTTTTATATACCTGAAAGAATATGTAACTTTCTTTGGTCTCTTAAAGGAACATAGTGTAGGCGTGGGTCAAAGGGAAGTGGCTAATGTTGATTGTGGGTGGAGAGAGTAGAAGTATTAAGCTGAAAAAACTCAGATGAATGGGAGTTTGCACGGAAATGTGGCTTTTATAAAGTTCAAGTCCTTTCTCTCCCTCCCTGTCCGCCCTTCCCAGCCAAGTAACTCCGCTGTTCTTCAGGGCATTACTGGTTATACAGCTACCGCAGCACTTGCATTTGTGTGGTGCTATCTGGAAACTTCCATGAGGTAAAAAGGATCAGAAAAATCAGTAATTTGAGTCAGATTATCAGGGTGTCTCAGTTTGGTAGAAAAGCTCTAGAGAATAAAAAAGATCATTCTTTCAGCTACAGAATTTCAAAGGACACAAGAAGAGGGAAGAAAGTGTGGAAATAGTTACTCCTATTGTAATGAAAGGCTATGTGCTAAATTTTTGTTTCCACTAAATATGTTGTAGTGATTGAATTGCTTCAATTTTATTTTGTATTGGGGAAGTTATTGGTTCTGTAGGCTGCTTTCCACTCTTCCCTGGGTTGGCCAGGGTTTGCACTTGAATGGGATTCTTAGAATTGTAGTTAGCAAAATGATGCTTTCAAAGGAAGGTTAATGTTTTGTAGCATATAAACCCGAATATGTTTGAAGTGTAACATCAGTGCTTTCTTTGTCTATTCTAATGAATGGTTTTCAGTTACAATTGCTTTTTCCTTTGAGTGGCAGCAGTATAAAGATGAAACCTTGGTAGATAAAGCAGTGTCACAATCATTCTGGATTTAGTTTATATTGCTGAGCAATTAAAAGCATATAAATGCTGCATTAGAAAACTTTTTAAGCAAATCTTAGAAGTTTGTTATTCACAACATGATTTTATTTTTTTTTTAAATAAAAGGATAGTTTGATATCTTGTCCAGTTAGATATGAATATTGCCTTTGAATTAGTTGAAGAGATCCTTCTTTAATTAAGCTTTTAACCTTGCTTCTGAAACTTGAACATTGATTGAGATTTTACTATTGGGAGATGTTTAGTTGAGTTTGAAAACACTTGGGGTGAAAACAAGCTGTTCCTCAGAGCTCATAAAATGCAGGACAGTTAAGTTTGAGAGCAGAGGATTAGGTTTATGGAATGTTTTCACAAAGCACAGAAGGGGGACAGATGAAGATTGATTTGCTGTGAGGAACAGGTGCAAGGAGCACAGGGAGCCACAGGGGATTTGGCATAATTTTTGCAAAGGGGCTGTCTGCTCCAGTTAACGTCCTGGTGCCTTTATCCGCATTGTGTGTACATCTGGAGTCACGTTGCCTCCCCTGAAAAGGAGAGCCAGCCCCTTCAGCGAGGACAACACCACTTGCCTTGAAACAGTGAAGTATCAGATTTTGCAGTGTGCAAGACAAAAGGCTCCTTTGCTGCTTCTCAGAATGAGATTATAGTTGTCGTGTTTCTCCTTCAGCAGTGTGCCTGGCACTTCAGAGTAGAGCTTTAGACTTCCTTTTGTTAATGGGAGAGAAAGAGGATCTTTATGGCCTTTCCTCTTTGGTAGTTCTTATTTTTATAATTCATTTTGCTACTTAATATGCATGACTTCTGCTTAAGCTCTGTCAGGATTTAGGTAGGAGTTCAGGTTTCAGTTAGCTGAAACTTGAGCAACCTTCTCAAAAGCCCATCCCTAAGAAACATTAATTTGAAAAGAAAAAAAAAAAAGCCAGGTTTGTGAATGCTCCTCAGAATACAATGTAGTTGGAACAAAGCTTAAGAAATAAGTGTGTGCAGTTTTGGATCCCTTGAAATAAACCAGGGAAGTGTGGTAGGTTAAAGCTGTTAGGCCAAGTGGGATGGGGGTAATATCTGTAGTAGATTTTTCTCCATGGTGGCTCCAGGAGCCGGGATGGAGCTTCAAATAGATGGAGCCAGGATACTAGAAATTGAAATAAAAGTTCCCTATTCCGGGAGATAAGCGCGAAAATCTGGAATGGTCACGTTGCTTCCAGGCTTTGTATCTAAGCCCAGACATCTCAGCCGGGAGATGAGACGCGAGATTGCTGAGCGAGATGCATGTGAGCTGCTCTAAGGATCCTTCCAGACACACTTTTATTGGCAACCAAATCCTGCTGCGAGCGGCTTGGAGCTTGTGGGCTCTATCTTCCTCCTCCGCTAATTAAAAGTTGCATCAGAGTGGAAAAGTGAATATAAATAAAGTTGTGTCTGGTACTCCCATTAAATGCTTTTTAGTACTTCCAGTATGAAATGAAGACTTCTCTTTCAGCCTCTTCAATAAAAGAAAACAATGAGGAGTTTGTTCAGCTTCTGCGTGCAGAAGAAATACATTTAGGCATTCTTTGCATAGCTGTGGGCGAGAGGGGGTTGCTGGATTTCTCATTGTTCAGCGAGTCATTTCTTAATAGCACAATACAAATTAACTGTAAAGACATTCAATTAAAAATAACTAGTGGAAATGTTGAGAAATGGCCTGTTCTCTACTGGGTCTCTGTATCAGATTGTTCTGATTTTAATTTGACTAATGGAATTTCATGTACTGTTGCTTTGCACTTTCACACCATGGCGGGTGCCTAGTAGCTGGTGTGTGACCGGTGCTACGGTCTGTCGGGAGAAAGCACGTGACTTGAAATTGATTTTTTTGTGTATGTGTGCTGCCATGTACTCTCCATTGTGAAAACCTCACATGCATTCTTTTTTGCTTTTCCCTCCTCTGTATGTGCGTGCCAGCTCCAGTGACTTTGTAACATGCAAGACGCTGATCCCAGGGGGAGCTCCCCTGCTTTCCTTCGGCCTCAGAACGGGAGCAGTCACAGGTCGTCTGGGTACATGCCAGGCAGGATCGCCCCTCTGCGCCCGCCGCCGCCCTCGCAGAGCCACGCTGCCGCCGAATTCACCTCCGGCAGACAGGAGGCACGGGCCACGTTCGCGTCCTCGCCCGCCGAGCAGCGCCGCCGCCGCGCGGAAGCCAGCAGGCACAAAAACACGCTCATTTGCTGTGCCGTTTCTAGCTTTTTGCTTTTTGTTGCACTGGGGATTTTTTTGGGAATAGCTTCAAAATATGCTCCAGATGGTAAGTTCTTGTGCAAACAAACGTGCCGTAGAAGTTAAAATCCCTATGAATGTAATTCAATAATGCAACATCAGAACAGTGTTAAAGGTTTAGTGCAATAATGTGATAGTCGTCTTAATTTTTTGCGTGGGGAAGGAGGCAGACCTTGAGTGTCTTTCAGCTACTTTTTGTGTTACTGGTGTTACTTTTTCATATGTTTTCATTATGAATAATTTGATTTGCTTGAAGGCAAAATGTATAGCAATAAATAAAGATGATGGGAGGGGAAGAATGTGCTGAATAGGTATAATTATTTTTGTATGTCAGGGAAGCTCCCTGCTATTTTTTGCAAATTGGATACAAAATGAAATATGCATTGTGGAGTGTAAGTCACTAGGGAAGATAGTAAAAAAAAAAATCATTCAAGTAAACAGATTGGACAGGCGGCTCTTTGTATCAGCCCAGATTTTTTGCTGGACAACCTTCAGGGAATCTGGGATAAGGGGGAGCCAAATGTGCCTGTGGCAAAGAAGCATGAGCAGATGATCTTATTAATGTCTGGCTATTAGCTAGACATGCCTCTGGCAAAATATTGCTAAGGCTCATTATGAGATGCAGTTGGAAAAGGCTGGTAGTATATTTTGGGGAGTGGCTTCTTCTTTTTTTTTCCTTTAGGATCAGGTTTCTAGAAAATTTTCTAAGTAAGTTGAAACTGATTGACAATTACTATTACTGGGACACTGCAGGCTTATCCTCTTGAATGACCTTTGATATAGTAAAGCCAAACATTATGTTTCCAAAGTCAGTGCAATGCATACCTTTTACTGGGACAGGATTTGTGATGGGTTGCAGAGAACTCTTCTAGGGTGAAGTTAGAGGACTTGTATTTTCCTAACAACTGGGCAGGAAAACAGGAAATTGAGGAAGTGGTAAATGGCAGGTTTGTGCTACCTTGTGACCTGGGTCATTGCTAATGTGAGTGAAGATTGGCAATGAGTACTTCAGCACAGCCATATGCAAGAGAGCTAGGGTTAGTCAGCCGACAGAGAAATGCCTTAGGAAGAAAATCTTCCAGTTCTGATATCCAACCATTAAAGCTGGCTGTTGCTAATTAAGTAAAAGTTGCAAGTTCTGAGGATATTTTCATAAAATAGGTGAGGTTCTATTACATGTTGAGGACTATTCTAAGCGGTGGTCGCTTCATGCTTTAAAAACTGCTCATATGAAGGAGATGGTTTGCCCCTGCCTTTTTTTAATATAAATGGTTTCAGCACATTTGTGGTAGTTTGTTCCTGAATTGTACAGATGTTTTGCACTGAATGTTTAGGTAGCATTACCATATGGTTGATGGGTCACCAAGGATACTCAGGATGTTGCAGGAAGAATTGAGATTTAGCAGATAACTTTTTTCTTTCTTGTCTGTTATGACTGTAAGGACTAAGGAGTAATGACTTCTTTTCTTCGACATCCCATTGCTCCCCTATGGAAATCCATCCGGTTTTCAACACTGGTAGTTGTATTGTGTCTTTCTGAGTTTCCCCGGCATTATCTTTTAAAGCAAAAGCATGCACTCTTTGGAAACCTTAACAAAAGAGAAATTCTGCATGGGCGCCAAGGAGAATCTGACAGGTGGGAAGTTTAGTCTTGCAGTATTGCTGTTGCAGCAACTCCCCAGGAGACTTTTGACAGGCGAGAATTTTAATACCCACAGCTGAAACCCAGCAGGTGCAGTATTAAGGTTAGGGGTAACAGTTCCAGAGAGGTGCGTTCTCATAGAAGGGTAATTGGAAATCCGTATCCTTGATGCTTTTGGTGGCTGTTTTGTCTAACAGGCCACAGGGCGAATATGAGGTTTGGTACTAATTGCTTGTAAATCCTAACCCTCTGGCATACCTTCACAGCAGGGAGAATGATGCTTGTCTGTGTTCCTGAGCCCTCCTGTCCACTGGCTTCTTGCTTCCCTCATATTTCCTGCTCTTGTTTTCATCTCAAAGCCATGGACAGTTGGAGACCGTGGCAGACACTGAAGACCATGGAGAATGCTGGAGACCACGTGGAGACCTTGGGAGATGCTGGAGATCATGGGGGTCACAGGAGACCACGAGGAGCACAGGAGTTCTTAGAAGGCGCTGGAAACTTTGGGAGGGCACTAGAGACCTTGAAGGGTGCTGGAGACCTTAGAGGGCAGGGGAGACCATGGGAAGTGCTGGAGACCTTGGAGGGCGCTGGAGACTGTGGAGCGCTGGAGAGCATTGAGAAACCTTGGAGGGTGTTGGAGACCATTGGGAGACCCTGGAAGGTGCTGGAAACCAAGGGGAGCACAGGAAACCTTGGAGGGCGCTGAAGACCATGTAGGGTGCTGGAGACCCTGGGGAGTGCTAGACTCCTTATAGAGTGCTGAAGAGCGTGTGGGGCTCTGGAGAGCTTGGAGGTCTCTGGGGAGTCATTTTCCCCCGCTCCAGACCCAGCGGTGTGCGCAGCAGGGCCAGGGTTGCAAGGAGGAGAGGGTGTCCTGGAGAAAAGCTCTGCTTGGCTGTTGTGGGTTGGCTGGAGCTGGCCCAGGGTAAACAGGATCCTTAGAAGACATCGTTGCCAAATTGTGATAAACTTCTGCTGAGCATAATATAACACTGATAATTTTTTTCCCAGAGGCCTGGAAAACTCCAGACTTGGTGGTTAAGCAGGTAGAAAGCAACTATTTAACTGCATGTTGAGAACTGTTTCCTCCCTGTTCTCCTGCCAATTTTCATATCCTTGCTCCAACGTGTGGAAGGTACTAGATTTTGGGTTTTTTTTTTTTCCCCTATTTGTCAGTGTTTTTTCTTTAACCACTTACAGAAATTCCTCCCCCCCCTCCCCCTTTTTATATTTTCTTCTAGCCCTGTTAGGAGCAACATGCAGCTGACCCATTTTTGTAAAAATTTACAGAAATACTCCAAACCAGAGGCTTGACCTGGAAAATTTTCAGCCTAGTGGTTTGGCCAGGCTGTAACTGCCTAACATTTTCCATTGTGTGTTTCTGTTTTCATTTAACCTTAACTGTGGAGGCAATGACTTCGTACTGTAAAACTCTAATCAGTAATTGTGGAGGTAAAATATAGTGAAGTGTTAAATATTTGATGTTCCACCGCAGCCCAGTGGAATTACTAAGGAAGAATTTCAAAATGCTTTTGCTGAGCACATCTGATTTGCTTGCCAGAAAGTTGATCCACATGCTTTGAGAGCCCACTCATGTTGCAGTAGTGTCTAGTTTTGATTCTGGTCTGACCATGTCGTCTTTGTTAAAATGCAATGTGCAATAGAGTCTGTAGGGTTTTCTTTTCTTTTCTTTTCTTTTTTTTTTGGTGTCGTTATTGCTTATTTATAGTGATATTCCTCATCTTAATGACTCGACAGAAAAGAAGTACAGTTACTAGAACTTACGTAAATCATACAATGTAGAAATCGTCAAGTTGCTGACTCATGGGCACATTTCCCTTTGCTGCCGGCCAGGAAATATGTGTTTCTTCACAGTATGTGTGTGGGGTGCCTTGGCTAAGTGATCCGCATAAATCAGGTCTTGAAACTTAAGGTTTTCTTCAGCGGCTGTTCAGCAGGCTTGCAGATATCATTACTTTTTGGCTTCCAACCATCTATTGAATTTCATATTTTTTAAAAATTATCTCCTCTGAGGATCCCCCCCTGAATTTTTTAAATTTATTTTTGTATTATGCCTGTATCTCTGCTTAGATGCCTTTTGGCTCTACTCAATTCTGCTGTTTTTTCCTGCTGCCAGTTAAGGCTTGGTTTCTGTGGGTTTCCTGCGTTGGAAAGGTTTTGAAATGTGAAAAGTAACAGCAAAGGAAATAACATTTCTATCAGCAAAGTTAAGGCTTGTGCTAAGTATGTAGATTTTGCCTTCTCTAGGTTTTGCAAGAGGCTAAGAAGCTAATAGCTTCCTTCCCAAGTTACATTGTATCGGATGTGTGGGGTTTTATTTTTTCAGAAGGTAAAATATGAAAAAACTCTTCAGAGACTTCATGGATGTTTTCTGTTTTGACTGCTACTCATAGCTGAGCTGCAAACCTGCTTATTTAGGCATCTCTTTGTTTGTATTTTGCTTTAACAACAACTTTTGTGTTCCACTTTGCTTCCCACACATTTTTAGAAAATTTGAGAAATATACCTCCGGTCTGTGTCCAGTGTGTCTATGCTGCCGTATTATTGCAGCGATTTATGCTCTGTCTACTTTTCTGGCCTTTTTGGTATGGCCTTATTGCCTTTGTAGTGCTAGACTTCTTACAAGGCTTCAAGAGTAATGGTGGTACTCTGCTCCCCTTGCTCTATGGCCTGGTGTTTAAGCCAGCTTTCAAAGAGTATGAATTGCAGATTTGAACCCACAATTTCTGACTGGACCTTCCTAGGAAATATATATATGAAATAAACCTTGTCTGGATTTCTAAGTTACTGGCAAACCCAACTGAAGGTGTGTTTGGGATGCTTAAAGAGCCAGAGGAGATTCAATCCACCTTTTTTTTGCACAGGTGCTTATGGCCTAGAGCAAGGTGAGGTTTGCCAGTGCTCTACAGTGCTAGTATTTCTAGTAAGTGCCCTAGGACATCCCGTGCTCAGTGTGACTGTCATAAATCCAAGCGCTTGTTGCTTAAGCACCTGTGCTAGACACTCTCCACACCTCATGGAGATGATCAAGACACTCTGGAAAGGTATTAGATTTTGCACTGGGGTTTGAAAGAAAGAGTGGTGTATGACAACAGCTGAGTCCGTAATCAGGGACCGTAAGTTAATGGTGAATGTTACTAGTTCACGCGTGTTCACCCTGCCCTGACTGCTATAATCCTATTCGTGACGGCTTGTTTTTAAAAAATGAATTTCATTGTATTGCAGAGAATTGTCCCGATCAGAATCCCCTTCTTAAAAGCTGGAGCCCTGGGCATGATCCTGAAAAGAGAATTTTTATCAAAAAGGGGGATTTGTTTCGTCTGGATTCAGATGCTACAGTACACTCTATAGTTATACATGATGGAGGTATGTAATGACAAGATAAACAAGAAGCTGAAATTGACTATATGCTTCTTCTTATTTTGTGCTTATGTGCAAAGTGCATTGGAATTTTATATTGCAGCTTATACTGCATCAGATCCTCTGCTTGTACTTTTCCACCTGCTGCCAAGACAGAAGCATCAAATAGAAAAAGGATGAATGAAAGCTCTAATACTCTTTCAGTGGAGCACAGTTTTTTGTAGAATATAGTAAACAAAGGCTTGTGTAGAAGCTTTGTAGGTTCTGGATCTGTTTGTTTTTGTGGTGTGTTATCATGGTTCTGATTCTAGGGAAATTCTGCAGTGTGTTAGCAATTCTATCAAAATGGGAGGCAGTGGGGGGATGGATAAACTCAGCAAATTCTTAGAAAGGTGAATCACAGTTAGTAGGAACTACTTGCCAAGTATTCTTAAACACATTTTAACGCTTACCTGCTTATTTAATAGGGTGGAAATTTTTTCTAACTTTTCTGTTGCTCTTTTTGGAGAACAAAGTTCTTTGAGTATATCTTGATATCATTTTGACTTACAAAAATATGTTTCCCTTTAGGATTACTTGTTTTTGGTGATGATAAAGAAGGTTCAAAAAATATTACTTTGAGAACTCGTTTTATCCTGATAAAGGATGGTGGAATGCTTCATGTTGGAGCAGAGAAATGCCGCTATAATTCCAAAGCAACTATCATTTTGTATGGGAAGTCAAATGAAGATGCTGATGTGCCGGATTTTGGCAAAAAGTTTATCGGTGTGGGCCCTGATGGGATGCTGGAATTACATGGGCACCAGAAGGTATCATGGACTCTTCTCTCAAAGACTATAAATTTCTCAGGGCTGGCCTATGGTCATTATACATTTAAAAAGAATTTTTCCAGAGGACTAAATGTGAGAGTGATTGATCAGGACACGGCAGAGGTTTTGGAAGTGTTAAGGTTTGATACTCATCAGTTTTCAGAAGAAAGCTTGAAACTCGAGAACTTACTAAAAAATGGAAGTCCTGGTCGCATTGTTGCTATTGCTGTAGGAGATTCAGCTGCTAAAAATCTACTGAAGGAAACTAGATTGACTATTCAAAATCTCCTGGGGAGTAAGTTTGTCACAGGACTGAGTTACAGGTAAATATTTTATTTTATGTTTTGTATCAAGTAAAGTTTAGTTAGACCTCGTGCCCTCTTTGGGCGATTCATCAAAATTTGAATGTCTTCCCTTAAAATCTTATAGGAATTAATTGTCAGTGTAGTGTTTTGGTAATGCAGAAACTGGTAGTTAACAGTATCTGTATGCCAGGCTCAGTACTTTGTATCCATGCACATGTATGGCTGAAAACAAAGTGCATTACTCTTTCACCACAAGGGAACTGGTCTACAGAAATATTTTCTTACTGAAGTACATTTGTAAGGTGTTCTTATAATTTTTTCCTATTCTTTTAATTCAGTCTGTTGAGGCTCAAATGTTGGGACAAATAATAAGATAAAACACTACAGGTATAACAAGAGTTATAAGTACAATGAGAGGTGTTGAAGGAGGAAGCTTAAAGCTACTATGCCATTCATTCTATTATTCTAAATGACTCTTTGAATTGTGTGTTTTGACTGTGGATTGCTGCTGTACAGGTTGACAATAAGCATGAAAAGAAACCCAGATCGCCCCCTTGTTCACCACTTTTACAGCCTCATAAAAGACACCTTTGTCTAACCTGTTTTTGTTTTCCAGCAAATCAGTATCTTAGCTTTTCTATTCTATTTTTACCCAATGCTGTCCCTGAAATCTGGCTTCTTGGCAAAGCAGTGTCAGAATATCAGTCAAGATTATGTATTGCAACTTTGAGTCTCTTCAGAAACATGTCCTTAAAAATAGCCCTGTAAAGATGTGTTTCTGTGGAAAGTGCTTTCGACTCTGCCTCTGATGAGTTTCATTAGAGGTAATGAGACCTACATGGCCTCTTCTGAGAGTTGAAAACACCACGTGAATATGTTTTTTTTTCGATACTTACGCAACCTACCTTGATCTGAATGGTGAGTTCTGGTGTTCACCAAGGTCTGTGACTGCCACCGCAATTCATCTGAAATGAGGAACTTCCTTAACCTGCTGCCTTGAAGCGGATAACTTTATTATTATTATTATTCTCTCTTTTCTGCTGAACTGATTCCTGTCCAGTTTCATTAGTATTAAGAGACTCTTTAAGCACATAAAATCATGTTGTTCTGCTCTGTAGCAGAAAATGGACAAGCACATTTCTTGATGGTCACCAAGGAAGAGCAGGGTTGTTTTATTAAACTTCTAAAGCCAGCAAAGTAGAGTTCAGCATTGTTGTAAATACCACATGATGTCCTTCTCCACTTCTGTCTCTTCATCATTTTGTCTTCAGGACAAGTTAAATTCTGTGTTATTTATTTTAAATGTTGACGTATGGAAATCTCAACTTGTTTGCTGGTTCTATGGAAAAGACATGCCCAGTATGTATGATGCTTAAAATGAGTAAAAGCAAATAATTTAAATTGACCTTCTAAACATTAAAATGTAAGAAAGCTGAAGCAAAGTTATGTAGATTTAAGGCGGTTTTAATATCTGCCTTTGAATCCATCATTAGCAATGGACCAAGTCCAGCTGACTGACCCTGTTTTCCTTTGATTCGAACCTTAATGATACTTTCTTTTTCCCCCATTTTTTAAATGGTGTTCTGGTCTGCTCTCCCTGCATGTCAGTACAGCATATGGAGCAGTCAAGGGCAACAAAATACTGCAATCTTTCAGTTTGGTGGCAGCTTTCAAACTAACACAGTCCATTTTCCATTTTCAAACACTTGGATACATTGAGTGGAGCTGTAGGGAAGTGGAAACACATCAAGGATAGTTCCTGGCTTCCTGCTGGCATTCAGCCAGGATGACTATCCAGCTGAGGAAAGGGACAGAGGAGGGAAAAAATGAAATCCTAGGCCTCAGCCTTCAAAAAACCCTTTGCAATCACTCATCCTTTTTTTTTTCTTTCTTTTATTTTAAGTGACTATTCCGAATGATTCGAAAGCTATTGCCAGCTAACACCCTGCTCCCCAGCAGCACGCTGAGTGCGTGCGTCTCTCCCAGCTCCACATGCAAGGAGGCCCTGGTGACTCTTGCATGATCATTGCTTACACTCTGCCCTGCTCCAGCCAACCTGGACATTTGTAGGAGCCAGAGCTGCTTCTATCACTCCTCCCTTGGGGTTTTGTTTTGCTTTTCTTTAAAAAAGAAGAGCGTATCTTGCTGGACAGTGTACAAGAAAAAATGGATCTGAAAGGCTTATTGTCTAAATGAAGCAATCTCACAGTTGTCAGTTTGTATATAGAACATCCAAGTGCTTTAAACTGTGCTTTTTCTGTAGGTGTGTCATTTTTTTCTACTGCTTTTTAAAATGAGTCTGGGAGAGTAGGCAGGGAGGTTATAAATGCCTTCTTGTTCCTTGTCTTGTCCTGTGCCTGTTTGTGAAGAGTTTGCTGAAGGATATTACACTTAAATATTTACTTTGGGTTGTATTTTTCTTTTTTTTTTTTATTTTTCAGGCAAGCCTGGGCTTTAGTTGGTGTCATAGGTGGTGGAAATTCTTCATGTAATGAATCGGTGAGAAACTATGAAAATCACAGCACTGGTGGGAAGGCTCTTGCTCAGAAGGAGTTTTTCACAGTGGATGGTCAGAAGTTTGTTGTGAGAGCATACAGCGAGTGGAACGATGGTAGGAGACCTTTCGGTGGGCCAGGGAAAAATATGAGTCTGCATATGTTTTTTTTTGTTAGAATTGTTAGCTGCAATTTGAATTTCTGATCTTTTGTGAGTTTTGCCTTTTTGCCACACAAGTGGCCTGGCTGTTGGATTAAGCACAAGGTCACAGTCCTCTTCCAGTAGAGCCTATTTCATCAACCTTTGTTTTGGTCTCAATCTAAATGTGCAGCATATGTGAAGCCATACACATACACATTTAGTGTACTGAACAGCAATAAAGATTCTAGTAAACCACTAAAATAGATCTTTTGTTTCTTTTAGCAATCTGTCAGTCGTATATATATTTTAAATTTAAGCTCCTGAGATGTTGATGGTGATCCTAAGCAGAAAACCGTGTACAAGCCAAGAGTAAAGTTTTATCTGTCATGAGTTTCTGTTCTTTGTGATGGTCAAGTTCAGTTCTGTCATCAGTTTTAGGCAACTTTTTTTCAAAGCTGATTTTCTGGTATAAAGAGCCTGTAAGATCTACCACTCATTTTGCTTTTATCCTTTAGTTGTTTTTCAACTGATATGAGTTTTGTTGCTTGTGGTCAGTCGTCTTTTTTATTTCTGGAATTACTGAGCATATTGTTTTTGCCTCATAAGACTTTTTAAGGTATTCAAATACTTGTCTGTAAAGTAGTTGAGCCAGTTTTACTACGCTTTTCACTGTCCTTGCATTGTTTGTTATGGTCGTATACAGTCATATTGGCTCACATTGGCAAGGAGCGGGGGACGGGGAAACCTAGCCAAAATAGATCTTCTGCTTGCTGGTACTATAAAGGTAGGGTCTATTGTATCAGGCCAGACCCTGATTCACTTCTTTCTTGTGCAATGAATAAAATATTAGAAATGTTGAACTTGGGTGAATCCGTAAGAACACAGTGAAATCACACACAGACATGTGTGCGCGCGTGTGTGTGTGTGTGTGATGGAGCCGGCCAAGCCATTTTCAGTTGTGTGTAAAATGCATCTCCTTACTTTGGTTTGCCAACTCCTTGTTTACATCTACAAAGTTTTAAAATGCAAAACCATATCAATTTAAAAACGCAGAGCTAGTTGGAACTAGAAATTTTTGCTGTCCAAATTTTAATGGATTTTACTGATACTGATTTTTACTGATGCTTTTACCAATACAGTTTTTATTGTTACAGTCAATTCCATCTGTTCCCTTCTTTCTATTTGAGGCCCTCCAGATAAGGCGATTGTGATGGTATTTCTAATTTGTTAAAAATTTCTTATGAGATAGAGCTTAGCCATCCTCTTGAAGATGATTTCATTTCGGAGATAAACATAAAGTGTTATTGAGCTTACTCCCCTCTTTTTCTTTTTCCCCATTTTTACTAGGTGTCCCAATCTCGGGCTTCCAGGTGGAAGCTGTGGGTGGGGTGATCCTGAATCTCCTGGATGATGTCAGTACCTGGGAGCCCGGAGATCGGATTGTCATTGCAAGCACAGACTATTCAATGCATCAGACAGAAGAATTCACTCTCCTTCCCTGCCCAGAGTGCAGCAAGCACCAGGTCAAAGTCAAAGGTATGGGAATGGTCAGTGTTTCCCCAGTCTTGTGAGATATGTGTCATCAGTAAAGCACCCCAAACAGCAGAACCTCAGCAGGAGCGGCTTGCTTGTCCTGCTGTCCAGGAATGTATTGCTCTGTATAATGTATAATCTGCCTCTGACCTTATAATGTTTACCTTTCGCTTGCCTTTCTTCCGGTGATCAGTGAAAGCTTTAGTTTTCATCCAAGAATGGGCTGTCTTCTTGGCTTCTTTGTCATCTCACTAATTTGCTTTATATGTGTTCGCATTTATGTTTTGATCTTTTCCATGTCCTTCACCTCTGGTGCTCTTCCCATCTTCCCAAACTTGTAATTTTTTATTTTTGTCTTTTTATAAAATGTGGGAAAGAGAAAATTGGAGTCTTTGAACCTGTCTTGTCACTTCCTCAGTTTTTGGATCTGCACTACCTCCCCCCAGTAAAGTGGTTATAAAAAAAAAACCTGGCACCACAAAGCTTGCACCCGCACAGGATATCCAGGGCTAGCTGCAATTTGTTTTCTCTTTGGGCGTGATGCGCACAGAGTGATCCTACATGTTTTTGCCCGTTTCCCTTTTCACTGTGACTCATGCTGCTTGACTTCGCAGCAGCTCCCAGGGGATCGACTCCTCGGCTCTGCAGACGTGTGTCCTCTCCTGCTGCCACCCCGTTCGCTCTCTGTGCAGACCCGGCCGGCTTCAGGGCTTGGGCTTGCTCCCTTTTTTTGGCCCTGGGGGCTAGCTGCAGCTTAGCAAGCTGCTTCTGCATCACCGCCCCTCTTCTGTACGTCTGGAGATGTGGGTTTGCCCCGTTCACCTCTTTAATGTGTGACTTCCTCTTCTTCAAACAACTCTTATCTTCTTCTGAGCTCCCAGAGCTTCACTGGGTACACCCTTGAACTTTCCTGTTCCCCTGTGTCTTCTGGGAATGCCCGTTTATATATCCGCTTTGCAGTGTTGTTTATATCCCTCAGCATTCATTAGTCTGGAAAGATGCCTTTCACTGCTGCCTTCTACTAGGGCTGTGGAGCCCTGGACAGGAAAATAGTTGTATGTGAATATACTTTATTAGACATCAGAGAATGCAAACAGGCATGAAACCACAGAGCTGACATAGTGCCAGTGTGCATGAAACACCCTCAGTTTTGTTCTTATGTTTCTCACCTCATATGTGTTATTAAACTCTATACTTCAAGATGCAAGCTTGCAGTATGGAGTCTGAGAAGACTTTCACCACTGAATGGAATATGTGCAAACTCTATGTCTTCCTGGAAACAATGTACCATAAAAAGCAGCTGCTTAAGAATCTATATACATTTTTTCTTTAACAAGATTTACAATATGATGTAAAATATAAAAAATTATCTTATGTGAAAGTAAATGCTAGCAGAATTGTATCTAAATCATTAACATATGTTAAAGGAGATGAAAAGGCCATCATGTTTTCTTCCCTCCCCCAATACAATATTATTAAGTCTCCTTTCTCATAGTCACATAAACCATTTTAAAATACCCACAAGAACTGGAAAACTATGTATTTATTCTGCAGTGAATTAATTTTCTGTGGAATGACAAATTTGTCATAATGAAGAAATCATCTTTTAAAAAGCTTTTTTTTTATTGTTGTTTTGTAGGCCCTGTTGTAGTTGGAAAATAACAAGGGTTTTATAGGTGGACTACTTGCTGTCTCCTCACTTTGATATGTGCATGCTATTCAAATAATGGGAAAATAATAGCTAAGGACTCAAGAAAAGGAGTATAATTCCATTTTACAACTTTATTTTTCCATTTGATTCTTAGCAAGATACAGAGGCTTGAAAGACTTCTGTGCCTTTTTTTCTCTTTTCTTCCCCCCCTATCCTGAGCACCTACAGCATTCATTTGAGGAAATGTTTTGGTAATGACAAAAATGAAGAAGTGTTGGTCCTTTTAGTAAAATGAAAAATACGTGTCCAGTGCCTTGTTTTAATATGAAATATGCAGTAGTGTATTTGATCCCTCACACTAAGGTGCTGGAAAAGCAGAGTTCACTTGTTTTTTGCTTGCTTAACGTCTATCAACTGCCAGTCACAGACTCTGTATGTATTCACATAAGAAAGGCCAAGAACTTTTGAAGACTTGAAGTAAAAGAATGGGAGTTTTGCTGCTAAAATAGCTTTTTAAAAATAGTTTTTAAATTTGAAATGTTTTTGGACAGAAAACCCTCAATTTCCTCATATGGGAGAAATTATTGATGGAGTGGACATGAGAGCAGAAGTTGGAGTCCTTACAAGGAATATCTTAATCAAGGGAGAGACAGAAAATACATGCTACCGTGAAAAGGAGTGCCAGTTTTTCAACTATGATACATTTGGTGGGCATATCAAGGTATGAAAAACATATTAAAGTAGCTTTCTGTAACCTAAATGCATAGTGAGGACAAAGTACTAAATTGGAGGGATTTGAAAATGTTGAGATGATTAATTCATATTAGCTGCTTTGCCTCAAAGGCTGTCTTCTCAACTTTCCTAAAGTTAGATATAACTCACCAAGATTTAGGTTGAAGAATTGGGGAAAGAGGGTATAACTGCTTAAAATTCTTTAAAAACGTATTTTATGTACTGCAGCTTTGTGTGACAGGGTTTAAAACTTCCATAAGTGACTTCCCTACATATTTAGAATGTGAAGTTAATAGAATAATCTGATATTTCTTTTCTTCCTTTCTTCTTCCCCAAATCATGAGCATTGAATCCCAGAATTCTGCCTCATGTCCTCAAGATGCCTCAAGAAGACAGGCACTAGAAAGGAAAGAGGAAACCCCCTTTTTTTCCCCTTTTTTGGCTCTCCCTCGTACAAAGTACTAAGGTTATCATACAGAAGTATAGGCTCCTTAGTGGCAGTGAAGTATGAGACCTTGTATTTTAAATGCAAATTTATTTGTGATTCTTATGTGTTGGTCACAGTTTAAATCTCCCTTTTTGAAACATTGGGATGCAGATTCTGGGTTTAGAGGTGCACATAATGTGGGAAAGCCGTTTCCCTTTTGTGGCCTCTTTTGTTTTGCAGAAGGGAAGTAGAGTGGGCTGCAAGCATGCTTTGTGTTTGAGATAATGTAATGAAAGCAGATAAGGACAAACTGTGAATCCTTCAAAGCCTGACCTTGGTTGCCACAATGGGGCGAGTAAGGCAGGCCTGTCAGATGGCTGGAAAATGGAATAGAAAACAAACATCTTGAATCATCAAAGTTGTTAAATTGTTCCCACGAGCCTATTCAAAATGGTTGGGTGTCTGTTGCCTAACCTAGTCTTTAGCACTAAAGGCATTTTTTAGCTTTTTTTAGCCTTATGTGCTCAGGCAGGGAATGCTAGGTATCAGCAAATATTCATGGCCTCAGGGTTTTAATTAGCCTGAGATTTTTACTGGTCTTTGGGACAGTAGCATAAAGGAGGTTTAGTGGCACTGAGTAATGAGACATTTGTAGCTTTGTAGCTTTACTGCTTCTTTAGTGTTAAGAGTTGGTCTCAAAGAAATGTCTGGATTTGACCATCCAATTGCATTTGAAGTATGCAAAGCTCAGCTGTGTGACTGAAAAATCCCAAATGGCCCTCCCCTATATTACCAGCTTCTCTCGAGGACTCAGCTATATCTATGAAAATGATTTTGTCTGTTAAATATCTAGTGCAGATGAGTTAATAACAAATCTTTTTTTCTCTCAGTTTAGCCTCTCTGGATGTGCTGCCTGAGCATCACTGTTGCATTTATTTTGTGCTTTTTTAATAAGTTAGATGAAATGGAAACATATTTGTGCTTTCTACCACTTCTGGTGCAACCTCATTATCTTCATGTCTCCACTCCTTAGTCTTTTTGTTTTCTGTTAATACTTTTACCATGCATAATTCTGAGGGCAATTTCATATCTTTCTTAGCCAAGAAGTTTCTCTTTGAGGTCAAATGCCAACATCCATTTGAAGCAATATAAATGTGAGTTGTCACTGAAAAGGAGTGAGATGCAGAGGCTGGTAGAGACCTCTTCATATCATCTCTTTCAATGGTGTTATGAACCACATCAATATTGGTTTAAAGTGTGTGTGTGAAATTGCAGCTTAGAATATGAATTTCTTTTTTGGAGTTGTTCGACTTCCTACATGGGGGTCACCACACAATTCTCTGTTTTGGTATGTGATGCAATTTTGCTGGAGAATTCTTATTTCTCACTCAATTCCATGCTAAGAGATGTCTTTCATGAGCTCTAACTTAAAGCATCCGAATCAGCAGTATCAAGTGGCTAATCAGAGGGGCCTGTCTTGGCTGGAGAAGAAGGCTGATAGGAACCTCAAGAAGTTCACCAAAGGCAAGTTAGAGGTGGTGCATCTGTGGTGGAATAATACCATGCAAAGCCCTGAAAAAGAACAGCAGGACTTTTTGTGTGAGAAGTTGATCATGAGGCAGCAATGCGCCTTTGTGGCAAAGGCCAGCAACATCTTGGGTGCTGTGTTAGCCCAGGTGCAACCAGCAGGACTAGAGAAGAATTCTTCCCCTCTGCTTGGCGTTCCCCTCTGGAGTGTAGTGTCTGATTTTGGACTCCTGAGGGCAAAGGAGACTTGGATATTGCTTTGTGAAAATGCACAGTGGTGGGACATAAGGCAGCTGAAACCAACAGGTAACAAGGCAAATTCTGGTTAGCTATTGGGAAAATGAGAGAGACAGGAACCAGTTGATGTCATATGAACATCCATATCATTAGAGGTATTCCTTGTCAATGCGAAGAGCAAGCTTCTCTAAACTGACCCTCTCTTGAGCCAGTGATAGGACCAGATGGCACTGAGAGGCTTCTTTAGTCTATGTTATTTTGTGATTCTGTCCAACTAAGCCTGCCGCAGACTGGTTTAGATACACTGATATAGCTTCATGGTGGATGAGCCTTAAGTGTGTGGCATCTATTTATCTGCATGAAATGTCGTTGCATATGAAGAATATTGACCATATCAGCTGGTAAAGACCAAACAATATAGTATTTGGTGAAATTTGATCTGTTCTAGCCACGCATGAGTTTTGCTTTTAATCTTGATCAAGAAGGGTACTGTTTCATAAAATGGGATCTAGAACAAGAAACTGTTCCAACTAATCTCGCTGGTGTTGTCTCATGATACCTGTCTATATCTGGCAGAAATAGCTCGTGCATCAGCTGAAATTTCCACTGATTAAAATGTAAGTATTTTGTTATTCATTCTGGACATCTCAATATGTTTTTAGATTCTGAAGAATTTTACATCAGTTCATCTCTCCTATGTGGAGCTGAAGCAAATGGGACAGCAAGAGATTGGAAGTTACCCTGTTCACTTTCACCTATGTGGGGATGTGGATGAAAAAGGAGGTTATAGTTTTAAGACTTATCTAGAAGGTCTTTCCATTCATCACTGTTTCTCCAGATGTGTGACCATTCATGCAACTAACGGCTTGCTGGTAGGTGCCAGTATGGTAGAGCTATGCCTTGCTGAGAAAGATGTTAAAAAGAGTATTTAGAGCAAAAAAAATCCCCTTCCTTCTTCTAGTTAAAATGCTCAGCAGTGTGTTTTTTATGGCAGTGGATAAACAAACAAATGCGAACAGTAACTTTCTTTTTAACAGATCTTGCTGTTCTGTTTTTTTCAGATCTTTGCAGGCAGCTAAACTGTCCACACGTAGTAGTGTGTTTGTAAGGGATAAATAAAACTTCATGTTTGGATCATCTGAACTGCTGATCCTGAAGCTTCGTTTGCAGCTGTGCCAACATAGTAAAACTAAATGGCCCTTGTCAAATAAATCCCAGTTGATGGTATTGCTAATGACATAATGAACTTGTATTTCTGCAGATAAAGGACACCATTGGCTATGACACACTAGGTCACTGTTTCTTCATAGAAGATGGCATTGAACAGAGGAATACTCTGTTCCACAACCTTGGACTAGTCACCAAACCAGGCACTCTTCTTCCTACAGATAGAAACAGCAGCATGTGTATTGCCATTAGGGATAAAGTGTATGGAAGTTATGTCCCTGTGCCAGCCACAGACTGCATGTGAGTATTTCCTGGAGAAAAAAAGGCAGAATCAAACTGTTTGCGGCAGTTAAAGTAGAATATCTTTGTGCATAAGCTTACATGCAGAGGCCTTAAGTGTAATTCACATAGCACTATTTAGGAAAAGAATTGGTATCTGACCTTTTACTAAAGATAAAACCTTGTCTTGTAGAAAGCTTGTTATTTATTGTGATAGAGGTTCAAAAGATCTAAGACTGCATCTTTATTTCTGTGAAAAGGTCCCCACTTTCTCATGTTGTTGCCACTAGTTTTTCTTCATAGTGTTAATCGCTTTTAGAAGCCCACTAAACAGTTTACCACTGCACTGAGAATTTTAAATGTTTTAAAATACAGTGTATTGAACTAAAAAAGAAGCATTTCCATGACTACTTAAATGAGTGTATGAGGGGGATTTTTCTTCATATGTAAACTTGTGGATTTAGACATCAGGCTAATATTTTTCTAATATGCTTGGTAGGTAAGGTAAGATGTTTCAGTAACGGACCTAGAACTTCTGAATAATAGTCTGTTTTTGAATAATATTTCAGGGCAGTCTCAACCTTCTGGATTTCTCATCCCAACAATCATCTCATAAATAATGCGGCTGCAGGTTCACAGGTGAGACAAATGGATGTACCTCAGCACGAACTACTCCTTGCCCTGATGTTCACAAAATGGGCTAAGAAAAAAAAAAACCTTACATATGAACCTCTTTGCACGTGTGGTAGCATATTGTAATCATAGGTGCTAATTTTTAATTTTGTCTAAATATTCATTTAAGAGATTCTACCTTTGTTTTGGGTGGAATGGAGTCATCTTTGTGGTTTCTAGTCCTTATAATAGCGCATGTGTGCATGTAGGCACATGTGTGTGTGTGTGCATGTGTGTGTGTGTATTATAGGTAAACGCGTATATACATATGTATAACTTCTTTTATTTTGAAGAATTTAGTGCACTGCATTTTAACAGTAAGTCTTCTATGTCTTCTGTAAATTCTGTCATGATTTCACCATCCGAATGCTTTTAAAGGTTTGGATATATGGCTTCGTCTTTGGACCAAAAAAAGTTCACGATACAAGGAACAGTGTAGTTAAGATACTTTTTTTATTATTTTTGCCATTGTCATTAGACATTTGTTTCTCAGCAGTGGTGGCCTGATGCATTTCTAACTGCTGAGAACATAACTGCATATCTTTGGTCACATTACAGGTTGTAGAGTAGGGACTTGAAGTCCATTCATCTTTTAAATTAGATAAGATAAGGAACATAGAATCATAGAATTACTATGGTTGGAAAAGACCTTCAAGATCATGAGTCCAACCATAAACCCATTGTCACCACACCTGCTTAAACCATGTCCCTAAATGTCTCATCTACGCATTTCTTGAACACTGCCAGGGACAGTGACTCTACCACTTCCCTGGGCAACCTGTTCAAGGGTTCACCAGTCCTTCCATATAGAAATTCTTCCTCATGTCTAACCTGAACCTCCCCTGGCACAGCTTGAGGCCATTTCCTCTTGTCCTACCAGTAGTTGCTCTGGAGAAGAGACTGACTCCCGCCTCACTACAACCTCCTTTCAGGTAGTTCTAGAGAGCACTAAGGTCTCCCCTGAGCCTCCTCTTCTCCAGAGTAAATAACCCCAGCTCCCCCAGCTGCTCCTCATAAAGTCTGTGCTCCAGCCCCTTCACCAGCTTCATTGCCCTTCTCTGGACTCGATCCAGCACCTCCATGTTCTTCTTGTAGTGAGGGGCCCAAAACTGCACCCAGTATTTGAGGTGCGGCCTCACCAATGCCAAGCACAGAGGGGCGATCCCTTCCCTGGTCCTGCGGGCTACACTGCTTCTGGTACCAGTCAGAGACTGTCGGCCTTCTTGGCCACCTGAGCACACTGCTGCCTCATGTTCAGCCAGCTGTCAACCAACATTTGCAGGATATGCCTGCCTTGATTTGAGTAGATTGTTTTGAAGCGATCAGTGTGAATAGAATAAAAGAAGGACTTTGTAGTTCAAAGACTCATGTGCTGAAGATGGAATATATGTGCCATGGTGGTGTTATGACTTAAGTATAGAAAACATAAAAATTGAGCTAATGGATTTGAAATATTGAAATGACTTGAAATACCTGTAATGTAAAAAAAAAAAAAAACTTACAAAATTCTTGCTCGGCTTCTGGTGAGTCCTTGTTTTCTATGGAGAAACTTTTTTTTTTTGTTAACTGTCTACTATTAGGAAAGATCTGGACAAACATACAGAATCAAACCATTTGTCTGTTTCCTACTCTGTATCTTTCCATTTTGTTGGCTTTGTGTAACATCGAGATCTTCCAAACCCGCTTGGACGCAGTCCTGTGCCACGTGCTCTAGGTGACCCTGTGTGTGCAGGGGGGTTGGACTAGATGACCTCTAGAGGTCCCTTCCAACCTTAAGCGTTCTATGATTCTATGAACAGTCCTTTACCTGTTTCAATATTGCAAGACAAGGATAGGAAACAGCTTGTATGTGACTGGTACCTAAAACTTGCAAGCTCTTTTTACATCAGTGTGTCTCAAAGACTGTCAATTCCTTTTGTTATCTTGGTGCGTATGATTAGAGTGAGTACTTGTATAGGGTACAAAGTTTAGCAGCTCTGATGTTCATGCAGCGTAAGTTGCCAAATCTGCCTTGGATGGACGTAATTGCATTAGTATAAAAGGGCTATAGCTTGTTATGGTTCAGAAACAAAATACTGCTATAAATTGCTATAAATTACACTGTAGGTTTATAAATTACACAGTGCTACTGTAAGTCTGTAGCAACAGAAAATGCTTTTCTTTTATTTGGGCTATACATGAGATGCATTTGTGTTTCTTAAAAATAACATTCATTTTTCAGAATAATTCAAAGTACTTAAGCAACTTTTTGGTTTCTGAATTAAAGCTTTTTTTTGGTTGTTTTGGGTTTTTTTAGTAGCAAGATATGTTTTGCGAAGAAAATAACTTGCTTTTGCCAAGCATGGAACTGTGTTTAATTATCTGTGAAGTAAGGTTTTGGTATTTTACTGGTGGAACATCCACATTTCCCTTGCGCTGTTAACCATCAGAAGTGTTGAACTTGTGCCATCATTAGAGATGGGAAGCAGAGTTTCCAGGGGTGTTTGGAGAATGAGCATGGTCTGTGAGAACGAAATCTGCCAGTTCCTTTAAGCAAGATTAAATGATTTGGCTTTTTGTGTTTCTTGAACAGTGGGGAGGATAAGATGTCTTTTCCTTGTCATAATATGGAGCGCTCAATATACAGCAGTTTTCTGGTTACTCTGTAGCCTTCTAGTGCTGCCTCTTTATTTTATTTATTTATTTATTTTTAAAGTTTTACCCTCAACTTTATAAAAGTACAGAGCAGGTAATTGTGCAATATTTTTTCATCCTTGTAGATGTTTGCTATTCTGACACAGACCCTGTGCCACTTGTAGTAAGCCCAAATGTGGTTAGAATACAATCTCGCATCCCTTCGGTCTTAGTACATAAACTAGTCTCTTCAGAAGCTGCAGCATTGAGGAATTGGAGAATATGAACAGATGCTGAAATTAATATTGCATGTTATTGGCACAGTGCTCTGAACTGGCCAGACTACTCAGTTACTCAATGCGTCTTTTTTTTCCCTTTCCCTGAAAATTCTTTTTTTTTATTTTTTATTTTTTTTGGCTGTGTCACTGAATTCTGATGTGAGCAGAAATGTACAAATCTTAGTCAGACTATATTAGTAATAGTAGAGAAGGGGATTTTGAATATTACATAGTAACTACCATCATTTATGAGTAACAAAAGGAAATCAAGTAGAAGTGTAATTCAAATGCAAAAATTATGCAAACTCCTAATACTTTTTTGTGATTTGATATACTAGAGGATGTGTACGTACAATGCTGTCTAGTTTCACTGAAAAGCAAAACACTTTTTATAAAGCATTATTCTCTAGAAGGCAGCCTTATTTGAAAATTTTTACTTATCAAACAGTTGTTCAGAGAACTTATTTTGAAGATTGCATTCCACTGTGAAAAGTTAATTTTGACTTTGTATCTGCTGCCTTACTTCAGATAGTTCTGTTAATAGTCCCAGTTCTATTTAATACACCATTGGCTTGTGCTTAGATGTAGTGTTGTGTCACACTCTCTTATAAGGGATGTTATTCTCTCATTTCCAGGATGCCGGAATATGGTATTTGTTTCACAAGATTGCTACGGGAGATTCTTATGGTTCAGCTGTTGAAACCAAGTCAGAACTTACACCTTTAGGAATATTCTACAACAACAGGGTTCACTCCAATTTTAAGGTAATGTACTATATCATAAATAAAGAATTTTATTTATTGACCTACATGATTCCATTTAGATGTTGCCAGACAGTTTACAAAAGCACGGGAGTGATTTCTTTCTATGTTTTACTTCAAGTGCTTACTCTGTTAAATACTCTCTTTGAGAAGTAACAACTAAAATCAATTAATACTTATAGTGAAATACACTGTATCAGGAGTAGCATTTTCAGATGCTGTTCCGTTTTCTTGGCAGCATTGTTTCCTGCTTTGAAGAAAGCTGATCCCCAAAGTATTGAAGTTTTTTATGATTGTGATTCATAGAACAGCTGTGACGTGTTTTCCTGGATTCTTTCACATACAGTAACTTGGGTGATTCTACATGGTGACACAGCTTGACTAGAGATTATGCTTCCAGTTGCCTTTGGAAGTTCACCTATTCACAGCAATTTGTTAGAGGTTTCTCACACAGAGAAGAGTACCAGCTTTCCCTATTAACTCATTAAAGTTAAAACTGTCCCCTGTTCTACTAAGAAGAGTCAGTTCAAATCCTTTAACTGAAGCTTTCACTTGGAAGATAGCTGCCACCTTTATAAATATATCTATGTCAAAAAGACCGATTTTACTTGTTACCTCAGCTACCTAACTGTCAAAAGTGTAGGTGCACTGTTTTATAGAGGTTGAGAAAATATTTCGTTGAGACTCTAGAGCCATTTTTCAGACTGGAATTAAAATGTTTTGAAGGCAAAAGTGCATTCCAAAGGGGGGAAAAAAAAACCCAACAACAACAAAAAAACCGACTGTAGCACTGATACATGTTGAAAGAACTAGCTCCAGTAGCAGATCTGAAAATTTGCTTGTATAGAAACACTCACTGTTAAACACTTTTCAGAAGTAAATTATTCGTACTAAATTACTGAGCTTCAATTGATGATTATGATTGAGTGAAAGTAAGTTCTAGTAATGAAGGTGACTGAGTTTTAAACTAAAAGACAAAAAAATCATGCACAGTGCATTGCTTGTTTGGGGTTTTTTTGTTTGTTTGTTTTTCCATTGGTGACATATTGATGACATTTGTGAGAATATTTTGAATTCACCCCAAGATTGCTTTCCATATTATCCAAAACAGTATGTGGAAGAGAATGAAAATTCTCAGTCAGATGACATGAAAGAAGCTTAGGGTGAACGGTAAAGATTTTGGTGTGAAAGAAATTTAGGATGAACTTTAATGATTTCTCAGGAAGTGTGGTGGTGGGGTTTTTTTGTGTTCAGGAAGTACAGATGTGTGGGGCTTTTTGTTTGTTTGTGTTTGTTTTTTAATCCCGTACAATTTCTCTCTTCCCCAACTGTAGTGCAGATAATATGTTCCTTTCTGGAGAGTACTGGTTAAGTCCAATTGAAAGGTCAGAGAGGAGGTAGTATAGTGTATTGAATGCATTGCAAATTTTTAGTTTTAAAAATCTCATGTTTATATGTACTACTGAAGATAATTAGGTAAGATCCTTCAGTGTTGGATAACATGAAATATTTTTCCTTGTTTGTTTCAGGCTGGTTTGTTCATTGATAAGGGTGTTAAAACAACTAATGCCAGTGTAGATGATCCCAGAGAATACCTGTGCTTGGACAACAATGCAAGGTAAAGGATTCTCTGTCAAATCTGTAAGAGATGGACACAGTTGGACATGTATATTTACATGAGGAAAAAAGTGTTCTAAATATTATAAATAATAATTGAAAAATAAGGTCACACAACAAAGCATGATGAACTTTAAACAGATGACTGTTTCTTCTGAGGCCTTGACCAAGATGGTTTTCAGCTTTTTCAGAAATTCATTTTCACCATGCTCTGTTTCAAGAACAAAGTATTTTCTGGTATTGCTGCTAAAAGTAAAGGTTTATTTTAAAACCTGTTTTTCTGATTTGTGGCACAGTCTTAAATACTTTCTTTGAAAAAGGCATACAAGTGGTAAGTAATACATACACTTGCCTTTCCGACTGTTAAATGGTTCCTGGCATACCTCCTAGAGCTGGAGTTCGTAGTTCATTGTCTGTTTTTCCTGCAAGTTATTTGCTGAGATAGTGCAAATCAAAAACATTGAGAGATAATGAGACGAGGAGAAACAATAGTGAAGGGTCTAGGAAATTTCCAGTTTACATTGAGTTGGGTTAGTCTTGTCTTGATCTCCAAATAAAAATCTTTGATATGTGAGCAAATGTCAGATGAAAGGGAAAATACTCAGTAGTTGTATTCATCGATATTCCGTTGTGACGAATGAGACTTAAAACTGAAAATATAGCTCAGGAAGATTACTGCGTTAACTACTGTACTGATTACTTGGATATAATGAGATGAGGCCACAAACCACTGTTCATGGAGTCATAGTGGAGGAATTTAAATATTAATTAAGGATCTGGACATTGTCAAAAACAAACATTCCCTACTTCTTCCCTACTACTTCCAGAGACTGAGATCATGGTACAGCAGATCCCAGAGAGAATGCAAAATGAACAGATCCCAGTCACAAATTGCCCTTTGAGCCATCCTAATGACTATATGGGGTACACAGCTGAAACACAAGACTTTCGGATGTGCTTGCAGAAGGAGCACTCCTCAAGACCATCTGAGTTTGAAAGGAGAGTCCGAAAAAACCTCCAGCCTTTTCTTACCTAGTGTGGGTCAGCCTTGTGCATCCTGCCTAGGAGTTTCAATTCCCTCTGTCAGATTCATGTTAATGTTGTTAATATTAAGTAGGAGTGGGGAAGGGATGCATAAAGCAAGGAGAAAAAGCAGGAGCTAAAGGGAAGGTGAGGTCTAGCCAGTGAAACTGAGGGAGGTTGAGCAAAGGGCTGAAGAGTTCTGAGGAAAAGAAGCTTCCACTTAGTAAGGTCTATGTGGACACTCTTCTAGAAATGGAGAACTACGCATGTGCTTGATTTTGGTTTCTGTCACTTCCCAGACACGAAGCAAAGTTAATTTTGCAGCTCAGATGACTGTATGTGTGTTTAGCTTTCAGGCTTTCTCAGCCTTAGGGGTACGACACAGATAAAACAAACAGTACTTTTACTGTAAGCATTTGGCTTTTCTGTCCCAGGTTCCGGCCTCACCAGGATGCAGACCCTGAAAAGCCCCGAGTTGCTGCCCTGATTGACAGACTGATCTCTTTCAAAAACAACGATCATGGGGCTTGGGTCAGGGGAGGTGATATCCTCATTCAGAACTCAGGGTGAGTAGTCACTATTAAACACCTGCATTTGGGTAAGAAATTTCCCCAAAAGATGCGGTTATGACCATGCATTATTACAACAGCATTGTAAGAGAGGACTGGTGCTTAACTCTAGGAACTTCTCAATATCCTCCACTACTATCACAGTATCCCACTACTTTAGATGAAACAAGCTTATACACAGTTAAGTGGGAACCTGCCTTAAATCAAAGCAAAACATTTCCATAGTAGAAAAGAAGGAGGTCCGAAAGTTGGTTAAGACCATACATTTTTACTGAGATTTTTATAGCTTCTCTGAAGCTATCGTGTTTCCACTGAAATATACATAAAAGAGTACTAGATATTTTTTAATATCAGCATATTTATAAGGCTTATTTATAAATGGGGGAGGTTTCTAAATTTCATTAGTACAAGAACTCAAGCTTTCTGCCATTTGAAACAGAATGTGCTCTTACATTAGTTTATTGAAGCATAATTCATACAATATGACTTAAAGCTTGATTTGAAAAACTTTCTTCTAGGTTTGCAGACAATGGAATAGGTTTGACATTTGCTAGGTGAGTATTTTGTGTTTATCATTTATGTTTTTGCTTAAGAGTTTAGAAGTTTAGAAAATAGAAATCCTTCTATCAAAAATAATAAGTATGTCAGCATTCAGCATAAAGATGTAGTTTCATTTTTGGGCCCAGGTCTATTTCCAGTGGGACAAAAATATTGTTAAGGCTGTAAATTGACATGTCTGTCAAAACTTGTTCTTTATTCAACATGTGCTGACTTTACATCACAATTTGCTGTGTTTTCACCAGAGAGAATATTTTTATCCCAATGTTCCTGGTATAGCACACCTTCTTAGGCAGATTTGGTTTTCTCCCTGAAGAACTGAGTAGAGGAAAAGGAAGGGAATGAGTCTTTCATGTGAATGAAGACTCATTTTAGTACAAGGAAATTAACCGACTTTGGTAGAGTGCCAAAATTGTTGTCAGTTCGTGTTAACAACAAAATGGGGCTAGAATTGTATCTGTGGGTTCTGAAAGCACAGGACTACAAGACTGGACAAGGAAATTCTCAGCTGTGTGTGAATGTGTTTAGCCATTTAAACAATTATTCTGCAATATTGTTAATGATTAAATTTGTTGCCTTATGTTGCCTCACTTGTTGTAAGTGAGGTGTAGTCTGCTTTGCTTTATGAAAACCATTCTAAAAAAAGAAATAGCACTATGTTTTCATCTGCTGGGGAACATTAACTAAAAGCTCATCTCTGAAATTACTTTGATAGTGATGGGAGCTTCCCAAATGATGAAGGTGCCAGCCAGGAGGTATCTGAGTCTCTGTTTGTAGGTGAGAGCAGGAATTATGGTGTTCCTGGTGGCCAAAATAAATACTGGGGAACTGGAGGAATAGACAATAAAACACGCACTCTGCCTAGAAATCGGTAAGTGTTTTATGATTAAAGTAACTTGCCCCAGAAATTAGCTTTGCATCAGACATGAGCTCCTTTTTTACATGGTCTGTGGGATATGAAGTCTGTTGAGGTAACAGTGTTTAATACTTTGCATGAGAGCTGTGTCTCTCTTGCCCCTTTGTAAACCATTTTGATTTTCTGCCACCAGAAGATTTTCTTCCTTAAAAATGTAAGATACCCTACTTTAGTAATGAAAACCTAGTCTTTTAAAACATTTGGGCCTGGAAGAAAGAAAGAAATAGCTTTCAGCTAAAGGGAATTCAAGGAACATTTAGTGACTATGAACTAAATCTGTCTGTAGCAATGATCCTTACTTTCTCCCTCTGGTTGATGTGATACTTGTTTAAGATGGTGCCAAGTCCTAACCATTGCCCTGGAGGTGAAAGCTAGGTCTAAAACCAGACTAAGCCATTTGTGATGGCTCACTTTAATTAGAGAGATGAATGGCGGTTCATGTAATGCATGGACTAGCCGAGCAAGTTGTAGTATCCTTACATGATGTTTGACCTCTGGGGAAAGGATGGGTTTGCAGATAGACTGTAGCTGCTCTGTCTCCTAACAAGAAAATTCAGAGAGTCAAGGCTTTGGAGTCAGAGTTTTATAGGTAAGCCTAGAAATAGGTTTCCTTTACAAAGACCTGTTAATGTCTTCATGTTTCTTTCCTGTTGCTTGAATGGGAGAAAACCTATTTCTGACACCAGCCAAGCCTTGTCCTGTTGTTACAGGATCCTACTTAAAAAGAAGAAAAAATAAAAACAACATTAAATATCACTTGTATTGACAGGACATTTCCAATCAGAGGTTTTCAAATTTATGACGGACCTATTCATCTAACCAAATGCACATTCAAAAACTTTGTGCCAACTCCAGACAGATTTACCAGTGCAGTTGGTTTCTTGATGAAGAACACATGGCAGATGACACCTAAAAACAACATTTCTCTTGTAAAGTTTGGTTCGAATGTAAGTTTGTTACAAGTTTTCTTTTTTTTCCTGAAAGAGATATCACTTTCTTCTTGTGTATTTTTGCCATCTAAGAGCTCCATATCATCTTTTCCATACATCCTATTCCAGAATTTATATCTTTTGATGCCCCAGGTGTCATTTGTTCCTTGAACGAAAGGGCTGTTGTTCGAGATGGAGAATGTATTGTAATAAAGATCATCTAGGCAAAAGACCTGAGTTTACTATTAAAACAAAATTAAATTCTGCTTGCAAGATTCCACTGCCTTTGCCAGAAAGTTTTTAATAATCTCTGTCAAATTCCCTGTTTCTGGAATTGTGCAAGTGTTTACTTGTGCTTCACCTAACAATAATTTAACTATTTGAATTTTTATTGCTAGGTTTCTCTGAAGGTCTTCTTTGGAAGACCCGGTCCATGGTTTGACGATGGAGATCTGGATGGTGACAAGACATCAATATTCCATGATCTAGATGGTTCAGTGACTGATTACAAGGATACCTACGTTGGCAGAATGGATAACTACCTGATTCAGCACCCCAAATGCATTAACAATACAGAATGGAATGGAGTTATTTGCAGTGGGACGTATGCTCAGGCTAGTATTGTTGCAGCTTTCTACTTAAAAACGAACTTATCTTTAGATTTTAAAAAAATCTACCAAGTATTCTAAAAATATTTCAACTACTTTTATGTGTATTATTTGTGTTTTAGGCAAGTTCTGTAATTTGTATAACTCAGTATGTTAACAGAGTACCATATTAAGTGCAGCAAGGTAAAGGCAAATGTTTATACTCTGAGTTTGCTTACTGTAAGTTCTGTAAGTTCCATGTTGTAGTCCTGTTTGCTAAGGCATTTTTTATTGGTGACTTTCTTCCACTGTGGTACTATCTTTTCTTCATCTGATTTTTTATTTTCTTTTTTTTTCTTTTTTTTGGTTTTCTTTTTTGCTTCACAGTAGGTATAATTTGGCTCAGTACTTCAGTTGATTCTATACTTTTATCCCCCCCTTTTTAGTATGTTAAATGAACAAAATCTACAGTCTTTTTACAAACAGCTCTTAAAAGAAGAGTTCTGTTTCAGTCTTGTATAGTTTGGAACCTTAGAATTTAGCAGTTCTGTGATTATTCTTCACTGATTAATTTCTACTTTTTTTTAAACTCAGATTAAAAGATTGTGTCCAAATCCTTCCTCTTTCTTTTCTTCTCCCTTATACCTTACAGGTGTATGTCCAAACATGGAATGGGCAGAATCTTTCAATGACTATAGTACGAGATGAATACCCATCCAATCCCCTGGTTCTCCGAGGCATCAACCGGAGAGCGGTCTATCAACAATACCAGCCAGTAGTGATGCTTCAAAAGGGCTACACAATACATTGGAATGGAAAAGCTCCAAATGTCACTTATCTTTATCTCATTAACTTCAACAAGTATGTTTCTTTTATTTATTATTGTTGATTTATAAAGCAACATTGGAAACTACATATTGGCGTTCTCTACAAATATTAAAATGTGAAAAGCCTGAGTTTAACAGACTTGCACCTAATGCTAAATAGCGTCCTTAAGGAAAATCTTTTGGAGAAGAAAGAGTATCAAATACTGCAGTTGCATGGAGCAGGAGGTGACTAGTTTCACATACTTGATCTGGTCAGATAAATTAGTAAAGTATCTGAAGTATAAATTCAAACTCATTTTAAGAGTATCACAGCTACTGTAGTATTTAATGAAACAATTTGTGCTGAGGAGGAGAAAGATCTTGTTTCAAGATATGGGGGGAATTTCTGTATTCCTGTTGCTTACTTTTGAGTGATCCAATTGCTGCACATTTACATCTAATCCATTCCTGTGTTGAATCATATGTTTGATTTTTATTTTCAGGAATGATTGGATTCGTGTTGGTCTTTGTTATCAACCAAATACAGATTTTGTTATAGCATTGGAAACCTTTCATAGACAGTCATCTGCTCTGTGGAACAAGACAGACCATTATATACCAGTATCTTCCATGCCAGAACTGGAGAGGAACCGCTCAGATAAGAAGTTTTATTTTGACAGCAGTACTGGGTAACTCCTAGTAGCTTGCCCCTATAGGAAGGCATGTTGTTTAACCTTAAAGTGGTCAGTTTGATACTATCAAAATCAATTCTGAGATAGCATGTAAGTGGAAAGCAATTTTCAAAAGAGTCCAAAGTATATGTGAAAGAATACTTCACATGACTTCTAATTTCCAAAATACAGTGGTTGTCATGAAAACATTTTTCCAAGAATACCACAGTTGTCACAGCTATTTCTTGTCCCAGGTCTGGGAAAAACATGTGGAGTGCTGCAGAGCAGTGTCTTTCAGGAAGAAAATTAGTTACTTAAAATCTTAACAGCAAGTTTGTTTCTTCCTTTTAAAATTTCTAGAAATTTTCAGAAATGCTTGGTTCCACAAACAATTTAGAGATAGTATGTATTCATTTCTGAGAAGTTGTGAAAAGCTTTCTGAAAGTTTCCTTTGTCTAAAAAGCTTGTGTGACCACAATTAAATAAGCAGTTATCAGTAATATATGCCGTGGGAACAATAATAATCACTTCTCCCAAAAAGGAGTTTCCAGGCTTTTGCTTAATATGCAAGAGTACTGCTACACTGTGCAGTGTTGGTGGGTCAAGGCAAATATCCAAACAGTTACTGCTGGATATCTGCAGGGATCTGTGATCAAAGAAAACATTTGTGCTCTGCAGTTTGTTTTTTGTGTCCTGCAAGCCTCCCTTTTGGGAAGTGTCAGTTCTTTTCAGAATAGGTACATTTGTATCAATGTCCCCTGTAACTGTTGGGGATTTCGGATATGGTTGTAGAGGTTTCCTAATTCTAATAAAAACTGCAAATTTGAAATAGCTTAAATAATTAAACAGAAGTAAATGTTGACGTAAATACCGTTGTTTCCCTGCTTCTTAAAATCACAAAATGTAGTATTCAATTCTATGTAAACACGTATCTTTCTAGTAAATGATCTACTTTTTTTTTTTTTTTTCCCCTCCCTCCCCTCCACTTTTTGCATAGATTACTGTTTTTATTTCTTCAAGCCAAATATAATCGAGATGGTCACAGTTATTGCTCATCTCAGGGATGTGAAAGGATCAAGATTGTGGCCAAAAATTCAGCAAAAGAGATCAGTAACTGCATGGCAAAAGCTTATCCAAAGTACTACCGGGGGCCAACTGCCATAAAGCAAATGCCAGTAAAAACTACTGTACCGTGTACAAAGTGTGGCGCAACTAAGGTAAAATATATCTTTGAATTTATTTCCATGGCCAGAAACAGAAATAACAGCCTTGCTGATAGTTAAATCGATATATTGTCTTTGGAGCATAGATTATTTGAACAAGTTAAGCCTGGTGTGATAAAGTATTGGTGACATCTGCATTGCACGTACTTATTTTATTTTTTTTTTTTAATATCCAGAAGCTATTCACCAGTGATCCTCACAAAAACTACCTCCTTGTGCAGATAAATTCTCCCGGTAAAACAGAGTTAAATGGAGGTCAGCGAGCATTTATTTCTGTAAGTATTGCTTATGTTTTTCTTCTAAAAAACTTTCTCTTCAGCAGTATATATTATAGGAGTTCAGCTTTAGGTAATGCTGTGCTCACTTCACTCAGATAGCTGTTGGTTCACATTTTAAGATTTTTTTTTTTTTTAAGACTCCAAAGCCTTCTATTATGTATTCAAATCCTCTGCTGCTGAAAAGAAAATTGTACTAGCACAGAAGAGTTTAAAATCTGCATATTCCTCCTAAAGACTACTTTGTTATGCTCTTGTTGATGGCTACTTTTTAAAACATTGTGCATTAATTTTTTTCACTAACAGATTACTGACTTTAATGAGACAAGTTAGAAATACTAATTTTTGTTACATTTATTCAAAACTGCGATTACATAGAGATTTCTGTATTTCTTCTGATGCTGTACTGCTGTGTATATTGCTGTGGTACTGCATAAGACCTCTTTTATATTGTATTTTTGTCTGTTTGGAAGCTGAAGGGAACTTGTACATGATACCGAAGATGGAATTATCTTTAGAATTGTCATTATTGTGCAGTATCCTCATACCAAAGCTTGTGATTTACATCTTGCAATTAAATGCACTGTCTCAGTTGAAATAGTAAAACTTTAAATTATCTAGACAGAAAAAAATGATCATGTTAGCACAGCAGTCTCTACACAGAAAGTTGCAAACTCTTGAAGGCCTTTTTTCACAATTTCGTAGGAGATAAGAACTTTTCATGGGAAAACAATGGGGCTAAAACTGGGACAGAGACAGATCAACTGAGCTTTTTCAAGAAGTGCAGGGAGTTTGGTGTCTGAATGTTAGCACCCCCAAACAAGAGAACTTATCAGGGCAGGCAGCAACTCACCTGAAACATATGGTCTCCATGTAAAAGCAGGGGATGCAGGACTCCCATGCAAATTCAGAAGTCCCACCAAAAGTCTGTTCTTCAGGGGAAAATGAGGAGATGCTGATGAGAAGCAAATGTTTTGAGGGGAGAATTGTACACCATTGTGTCTGAACAAAATGAAGATAGCTTTGAGTGCAGTAAAATAGCTGTTGAATTCATCGGTAATGATTTCTTTTTTTTTTTTTTTTTAAATTGCCTCTTTCATTCCATCTTTCTCTCCTCCCATTCAGGTCAATGACACTACATTTTCCCTCAAGGATGATGGTATACTTATTGTTGTAGTTGATGCCTGCATTGGCACAGTGTCGGGAAATAAATTATTTTCTGAAGTAGATGCTAAGCATGTAGATGGATATTTAAAATCTGGAATTCCACAAAGGTAGGTTTAATGAGTATTTATTTATAGTGTGTCCTGTAAACTGTGGTTCTGTATAGAAATATTTTGCTCACTAACAAGGATTTCACTAGCCATATTTAAGTGGAAGAACTAAAAATAAACCAAACATATATACGTGTATACATACTTGAGGGAAAAAGAGAAAGATAGGAGCTTTCTAACAGTGCACTTAAGTGACCTTGTTAAACTGTAAATTGCTATCCTTTTAAGCTAAGGATACTGTTGTTACTGTATGACATTTAGTTAAATTTGCTCTTGATGTGGAAGATGGGCAACATTTGAAAATTCTACATGTTCCAGTTTAACTGTTTTATTTGAAAGAATCTGAAATTATACAAAATCTGAACTATGTCACAAAATGTTAGACTGTTAGTGAGCGACTTTTCTCTGTCATCCAGGGGGAAAAAAAGCTCCTTATCACTAAACTTATTTTAAACAAAGACAAAAAGTTGACATCAGAAATATTCTTTATAATATTTTTCTTTATGGATGTTTTCATGTAATGTTTTGATACAAAAATATTTATTCATTAAACAGACTGTATTTTAACTATGCATGCAAATAGTTTTGAAATTAATCTAAAAATCAATTTTGTTTTCTGTTATTTTAAAAAACAGATTATTTTCTAGGAATGCTTTTCCAGAGAATGTTTTCTATATCCATGTATACGATTACCATGAGTGTTATTAAGCAAGTGAATTATTAGGCCGACTAGCTGTGAAAACATGCAATAAAGTATTCAGAAAAAAAGTATTTTTAACCATTGCCATTTGCATTGTTTCTGATGCAGGTCTATTGTTCTGCTGAGCACAAGAGGTGACATAGACAGTCCTAATATATCAGGAGCCTTAATGTTCCTGGGAACAGCCAAACCGCCTTACCTTCAGAGAAACGGTTAGTGAAGTTTTGCACATTTCCCTTCTTCTTGGACTTCCCAAAAAATGCCCAAATCCCCAGATTTTGTGCTTCACCCAGCAGGTTTGGAGGTTTTTGGTTCTATTTTTAAAAACGTCCTTGTGCCAGTCCAGCACTTCGCATTCTAACAAAACGTGAATGTTGCGATTAAAAGCTCTTGGTATTTTAAGGCATGATTAGCTTTATAGACCACATGGGCTTCACCACATTGTGCCCCACAGCTCTGCTCAGCGTCCTGGTGCAAATCCTGTGTTGAGATAGCAAGCTGATAACGGTCATACATGAAAAACGATTAAAAAAAAATAAAAATCAATATTGCTTTGTGCATTTCATGGGAAAAGGAGGTTGGTTTAATGCACTACAGGGTCCTGGGGACAGAACAGCACAGCAGCGTACTACTTTCTTCCTGAGCTGTGTGTTGCACTTGGGTGGATTTGGCTGCTCGGTAATACCGCGCTGTTTTCTTGTCACAGGAAGCATGGCCTTTCTGGGCTTCAAAGGAAACGTTAAGCCATCCTGGGTTAAGCTGTTTACCAGCCCTGCTGGGCAAGGGCTAGTTCAGATAGAGAAGTATATCCCTTTGCAACTGGAAGAGTATGGCTGTGCCAGAGTTGTCAAAAGCCGACGGAAAGACCTGGAGCTTCTGAAGAAGGCTACAACAGCTCATTAAAGACTAAAATGTGCATAAGTGCTGGGGGAAAAAAATGTGAACTAACTTATTTTTAATTTATGGCATTTTAAACTATATTTTTATCCAAGTAAATCATGTTATTGTTTGACAGACATTTGCCAACATTGACCGCTTGAATGCCAGTCTGTGCACCTTCTAGTTGTACAAAATATTAAAGAATTTATTAGTATGTGTATAAACAGGTTTCAGAGATTTTTTCAGATGTTCGTATTTACTGTAAGCAAGTTCTTTCTGTTTAATACTTCTTTGTATTTAAGAGGGTGTTCAAAAAGCCTTAAAAGTTTTGATAACAGGTATTGGAGTGCATCTTGGATTACTTGAAAGATTAACATTAAAATCTCCCTTTCTCACAGCTTAAATTGGTCATCTAAACTTCATCTGCATTTTTCCTCTGCTACTTCAATGTTTTTTAGAGGTCATTTAGCAATTGGCTCAGTTAAGTTCTTTACAAGCTTACCAAAACATTAAAAAGCAATTCTTTTTCTGCATGCAGCATGGGCTCAAAGGGCTACAACCATAGTAATGCTCTTGCTTTGCCTAGGAAAGACAGACATGAGGAGGGAGGTCCAGCCCAGGGCAGGGGTATGGAGCGTGCAGCAGAGAATGCCGGGGCTGTTTGCACCAGCATGGCCTACTGGCCGCTCACCCCAAAATGTGCAGGAGTCTAAGAGTTATTTTGTCAGTTAGTCTGAGTATAAGGCTGAAATCTTGGGTACAGGTTAATTTCAGCATTTTCTTTTTAAGCTTTTAAGAAGCAGGGCAAAGGTGAGAAATCATTTGTTACTTTCAATTGTTACAAAGCTGAACTTCCAGTGATTTTTTTCCAACTTTAAGTGAAGGAAGTAGAAAGTACTCTCAGTTCATTCAGTTAGTCATGTTATATATTTTACATTAACTTTGATTCAATATACTCAAATTGATATGCCTTGTAGGTTTTGTATTAGACCTGTTTGGGTTTTTTTGTTTGTTTGACCTTTCTGGGTCAGACACATTTAGAAGAACTGAGGCAGAACTGCCTTTGTATATGGGGATATAATCTTTGAAATTAAATTTCAGAGACTGTAAAGGTGCATTTCATAATAGGGTGCAATAGAGCTAATATGTAGCTATGGTTCTAACACAACTGACAGTTCTTTCTCCTTACTGCACGTGTTTTCATGCATCCCACCTGGTATAACATATCTACTATTCAGAGTTGCTTTGTCCAATGAATTTATGCAGTGGCTGTTGGAAACAAACTATACACTTATCTTCTCCAAAGAAATGGAAAACTTTTTTATTTACTTAAAAGGGGATAATGCACAATAGCAAACCTATTATTGTGTTCATCTAAAATATGCTACCTCAGTGATATAAATAAACTGCCTGTTTTAATATCTTTGTTCTTAAAGGGGAGTTTAGGGGAAAGGAGCGCAACATAAGAGTGAATCTAAACAGATGACTCATGTTATTTTTTATTGTAAAACAAGCCAAACAGATGATTACATATCTTGCAGTTTTTCTGATGCACAGTTCTGTTTTAGTGTAAAAAAAGTCATTTTTTAGAGAAGTGTGCGATAAATCTTCAAGACTAGCTATAATATTTGTTAATAAGGCAGGGCAGTAGGATTTACTAATGTTCTGAATGCAGTAGTGATAGCATTTGTGGATTAGAATGGTCTTAAGATTTATGCTATTCATATCTGTGAGTTGTGCTCGATAGAGAAATCCGAAACACAACATGACCTTGGATTTGTGAGGTAGGCCACTAGGCATGAGATGCAGCTATTCTAAGCCATCTTGCAAAAATTATACTTTGAAATGTCAAGATTATTCCTGTGTAAGAAATACTGAGATAAACAATTGGACATGCAGTTGAAGTGTTATCTTTTTGTGTAAATCTGAACATTTGATAAATAAATTTTTACATCTGACAAGGCAATAGAAACTTGAACTAGTCTCTTTTGTGCTTTTATTAAGTAATTATGGAATAGGTGTTGTCCTGAAGATTAGAAGCCACTTTACTACAAACCACAAGCTACTTTTAACTGTCAATTTTATGGCCCAATTCTACTTTAATTTTACCTTCAATTACACTAGAAGAGTTGAGAGCACTTCGAAAGGCTGGTGCAAATGCTTTGTCCATTTTGAATGGGATGACATCTGGGTATCATGATTTAGAAATGGTTTCTAAGTAAATATGCTTAGACCATGTAATGAGCTCTTTTTTAAGTATAATTTATGATTTAGTAGCATTAAAAAAAACAGTATTTCTTTGTGTGTGTGCAAGTTTTTAAGTAATAATGCTGTTCTAGAACTGCTTGGAAGAATTAGAAATGTAACTACCGCTTTCTCATGTAGCATCTCCAGTTAAATTTTAACAGGCATGCTAGGATCACTTCAGTTCTGTATATTTTGAGTAATTACCATTCTTGGATCTCAGAACATTTCATGCTGTCCTTTGAATATTTGTGAACTTCTTTAGCAAAAGATGGTGGCTTATTCCATCTGCAGGGTGTGAACTATGATTTAATAGTTTTCTTCCATCACTGGTGCAAATTATGTCTGTGGCACATGTTTTCAGTAATAGTAGAAAACATCACGCTATCTCATTATTTCTATTTCTGAGAAATGACTCTATGATGAACATCACTCACTAGCCTATACTGCACATTTCTGCTTTTTAATGATCTTCTATAAACTTCCCATATGGCAGCATGTCCTGGGATTAATTTTTCTCTTCAGTACCCCTATATTGATAACAGATTCTTTTCTGTCCTGCATAGCAGTGAAACACAACGAATGAGAAGACACCACAATACATACTCATAAGAATCATAGCAGCATAGACAATTTCCATTTGGGTTCTTTATAGCAGCTAGCAAACAAGTATGAAGAATTCATGTCACAATCTAACAGCTGGACATGGATGCAACAAAACAAGCAATGTTTCAAGAAAAACTTACTTGCAGTCTCTCTTTCCTAGGAGCCACCCGTGTGTTTTTCGCTTTCCCTGTTTCTTCCCTTTCTGGCCATAAAGGCTGACAAGCTGTTCCAGTGAAGTGTCTTATTCCATTAGGAATTTTCTTCCCTATGCTTTGCTGCCCATGGATTTTTTTTTCTGATTATTTGTCCATCCTTGTCTATTAACTCTCTTTCCATAAGATACTGGGGTTGGGTTGCATCTCATGTTTTCCCACTTTTTTCAGTCTATTGTGCCAGATTTGGGTGCCCAAGTGAATTTTGTCTCTTTTAACGAAGTCATTACCCAAAGTAGACTTCTTCCTTCAAAATTATGGTATTCCAGTGACTTGGACTGTAACAACATATTCAGCACTGGGTAGATGAATGGAAATTGCTTTTGCAAAGAAACATGAGGCATAGGAACCTTGCCCCTATAAGACCAAAGGAATTAAAGGCACATAACTTTTATACAAGTACTGATCTCCACTGTTGCCACTTGTTGAGTACCAGATGGCCCTTATTAATCAAATTTGAATTCAGAGGAAGAGCTTAAAGTCTTCGATGGCTATTTTGTTGAACAAACTACATGAAAAAGCATACGCACTTCACAGTCCAGGATATTTGATGAGAACAGATACTAATTTGAAGCTTAGAAATGTCAATACCCTCTCTTCCTGTAAACAAACAGCTGGGGGCTTGGGAGGTCCCTACTCTTATCCAGTTTCTTTTTTATTTTCCACAGTTAAGTTGCTCTGTGTGCTCTCTTTTTCTTTTCCCTTGGGCAGTCTTACACAGGCCCCATGACATCACTGTTAGTAATTACATACAAGGCATTTTCTAAAATCAGGCTAATAAATTAAATTCACTCTAATAAGCATATACCTAGCAATCACTGCTTATGCAAATATTAAAACCGGCTTTTAAATGGACTGCAAAATTTCTACACATACATGTATATAATATGTGTATGTGTAAATGGCTATATTACATGCAGTCCCCAAAGGAGAATATAAAATTACAAAAATAATTTTTGCATACAAATGGTTCCTCTGTTAGCCCATGGAAAAGCCTGATAATAGAGCAAAAGGCATTGAAAACTGCCAGGGATCTTCTCTGAAGCTGTCCAAGTAGGTTGTGTTTGCAGGACCCCAGGACATGCAGCATTCAGTGCTAGGCTCAGTAGGAAGGCAAATGCTGTTTTGAGGAGCAGAGCACAATGCAAGCATGAGCCAAAACTGTCTTTTCCCACTGGCAGTGGATCCTCCGAATGCTAAAAACAAAACATGGACTCCCACCTATAACTAACCAATTTCTGATCATCTAGCTCTTAAAAGACCCTCCCAACACTCTTTGTGTTGATTATAAACATTAAGAAGTATCATGTTGTCAAAAGTTCTAAATCATCAGAAACATATTTGGCAAAATATACTTGTTATATAAAAATATAAAGTGAGATGGTGTTTCTCATCAGGAACAGTCCAGGTGCAGGCAAATCTTTTGGCTATGAGAAGAGTTCTTACAAGATAGGTGTCTTCACACTTTTTATAGACTTGTCATCCTACAAATGCGTAAGTCTGTGAATAATCAGCTACAAGAGCTTAGACTTACCAGAAGAGTGGTTGAATGCCTGTTTCTCTTTCTTTTTGTGAAAATTGTTGTAGAAATAATTTTGTGTCTAAAGAGTGTTTAATTCTGCTTTTCTCTTTCTAGTCTGTTAAGTCTTGATTTAACTCTATTTCTTGTAAATCAAGTTCTTATACCAGATCTGTGAGTTCCTTCTTAGACAATCCAGAAACCTAAGTAGATGCAAGGAATCATCACTGAGATTTTCCAGACATACACGAAACAACACCCTCTCCCAACAAAGCAGTAGGAAATTTTGTGAGTTTTGTGTGTGTTCACTGACTCTTTAACATGTTTACCATGATAGCTTTCCTAGCATTGCTACATATGTAGTAGTATAGCTTAGTTTTACTATGGCAGACAAATGAATCAGCTGTGCAGCTCCTGTCCATCAGATGGGAAGCCAGTATTTTATGTTAACAAAAAAAATCAGTTCGGATGCATATATATGTAGTACATCAGGAGTGAGGTACCCAGATCTTCAGGGCTTTATTGATATCTAAGACAGTAATCAAATGTATAAACAGTTTCATTTCCAGTCAATCACAAAAGAGCTTAGGAAAGGAATTGCTGGGTATGCTGGTATGATTTTTTTTAATAAAGACAAAGTATGTCACAAACAGGAATGGGTTCTGGTGCAGGAAACAGCTCTTCCGTAAGAAGGGCAGGGAACAGAGTGTATCAGGCCAAGGCAGTGGCCATGCAAACAAAACAAGTAAGCGGCTACTGATTTCCTTCCTCTGTCAGGAGAGGGCAGAGCAGGATTAGCCCCGCTTTCAGCACGGCTGTCACCTCGGATCCAGATACATGGCAATAGGTGTGTTCCTCCCAGCAGACACATAGACCAAAAGGTATCAGCTTTGGAGAAACAAACACAGGCAGCTGAATGCTATGGAAACACATCCCCCTGAGTTACTAGCAGAAAAAGGGAAGTTCTCTTGTTACGGAAATTGTTCAAGGAGAGATTATCATGAGTCTGTAGGGTGCTGCGACTGAAGGAAATGCTGTTTTTGTACCTCCAGCTAGCTAGCGTTCATGAAGCCAGAAGTGAATGATACACGCAGAAGGAAAGCTACCCCCTACCCGTTCCACAGGTACTGCTGGCGGATGTGGAAGAAACCCTCAAGCACGTGCAGTGGCCTCCACACCCTGTGGCCTCTACACTCCGTGGCCTCCCGCATGCTGCTCAGCACCAGCATGGCGCAGAGCTGCTTCTCCCAGGCAGAGCTGCCTGACGAAGCTGCTGTAATAAAAGAAGTGGGGTCACTTTAATTAAGGGGTTAATGTGAGCTTCGAGATTGAATCCTTGGTGGAGGGAATTAGAATAGCCTCTGGATGAACTGAGCTGGTGCACCTCATCACACTGTGCATAATGAAAAGCAAAGCAGGGACTGCTGTGAGTGCAGAAGAGAGAGTGCCTCAGTGGGACAGCAGGTGAGCAAAGGATCCTAAGAGGCACCACATATTGCTTTGACTGAAGAAGAAATTTTTCTGTTCTCTTAGCTCCCACTCCATCTTGAGGGTTAATTTTCCAGGTATTCCCTACTGAACATCTCCAGCAGATGTCTGTCCTCAAACCAAATCCTCTGTATTAGCTACTGAGTAAAATCTGAGGCTTGTCTGTGCAGGTTCTGTGTGTGACCATTTTAATCGGCCTCAAACAGATCTGCAGGCACAAGGTCACCATTTTACTTGGTAATTAAAAACACCAAAACAGCAAAACCTGTTGATTCCTGAATAAACTGTGGCAACAGTGCACTGGAGGTTGGAAGAAATATTCTGTGTGGAGGTAGGTGTGCAAGTTTCACTGCTAGTTAGGTCACTTTTGTAAAGCTGTGCTTCTAGCAAAGTAACAGCAATTAGTCGGTGGGCTCTGAAGAATATCTATGCACATCTGTGCCAGACCAAAAAGCACAGGCAGAGGCAAGTAATGCACTGTGATATTTGGTGCCAGCTTTTGATTGCAGTAATAACCGACTCCAGACATGTGGTGACAGGCCCTTGGCCTCTGCCTGCAGAGCTGTTTGCTCCTGAACTCATGCTCACGGAGCGTCTTTAGATACTGTGCTCACATCCCACGCACTTCCTGGCACGGAAAGGGACAGTTTCCACATACGTCACACTTGTCCTCTCTTCCTTGCCTGTTCCAGAGGTCTTCCTCCCTGTTCAGTTTCCTTTCATATGTCAAATATCTAGTGCTCATTAGTCAACTTGAGCTCAGCCCTAAATATCCTTTTAGATGTGCTTCTCTCTCCCAGTCTTAGTCATTGTGGTTTCCTATAACCTCTAAGGAAAAAGGCAGTCAGCAAAAATGCAGTCAACCCTTCTTCTTCCAACAGAAGGATGAAATTAAATCATAACTCTGCACAGGCATGTAGAGGACACTGATAAAAATGTTTTCCATTATTTGCAATGGCTAGATTAGATAGACTGACGCCAATTTGTTATTTCCCTCTGTCTGTACAAGAGAGAGATGTTTGGCATTTATGTGGGCATCGGTTGGGTCAGCAAAACTGTTTAAGGCTTTTATTGTGGAACATGCTGAACACATAAACTATGAAGAAGCAGCCAAGGTAGAATGAGGTTGAAATGGTTCCCTTTCCATTACTGTAACGGGAAAGCTAGGGCCCTTAAGGGCATTTTCAAACTATTTTTGTTCTTTCCATTTTATTTTATTTTACTTTATTTTTTGCTCAGGGCTTTCAATTTCAGCAGAGGGCACTGTGACCTTACTTAGAATTCAATCTTCTAATTGAGCTACTTAGGAATAGAAAAAAATTATATATTTTCAGCCCTTTAATCACAGGGTTACACACACAGAATTATTTATTCTCTATTTAAATCAATCCCTCATCATCCTGGCTGAGGGACAGGAAACAAGCAAGAAAAAATTATTTCTTGGAATCAATAGATTAAGAAGAAGAAAAAAAAACATCCTCCTCTTTCATAGGGGAAAGTTCACTAAGTGAAGGCCTGGACTCTTTTATTCTAGCGCAACATCATTTCCAACTGTACAATCCCCACTGGAAGGATTTTAACAAAACCCTTCCAGCAGCTGCTATATTAGAAAATTTAAGAAAAGCCCTCTTCAAGCTCCCAGAGCTGGCTGGGGTACAGGCCACCGAACGCACAACCTGCTTAATTCTCTGCAGTACACTGCATTATCACCCACACAGGGCAAAGCTTCTGGCTGTAATAAAAACTGTAAAAAAGGAGGTGCTGGTGGGAACTGTGGGAGCTGAGCCCAAGCCAGCACCTGGATTCCCCTTAGTCTAAGCTTCTTCTGCCTTTGAGCATCAATCTCTACACTCTGTTCTGAGTTTCTGTGCAAGTAGGTGCTAGGGCCTGCAGCAGGACACAGAAAGTGGCACGAGGAGGGAAGAGGAAGGCACGAGGAAGAGCAGCAAGAAGTGGTCTCCCTCAGCTACTGCCTCACTTTTGGAAAAGAGTTATATATATGTTTGTAAAATATACATATAATATAAATATATAACTATAAGTATATGAAACATGCTTACTTACATTATGTATACTTAGTTATAACACACACACACACGTGTACCAATAGTGATAAATCAGGGCTGCAGCTCCTGGAATATGCTCCTACTGTTTCAGTGAGTAGGCTAGTCTCGAGCTTCTGAATCTATCAGTTGATAAATAGCTGAAATTCATCTGAAATTCAGTGCTGCTGAAATTCAAGGGCAACCTGCAACTGGGTGGTTTGGCTGTGGAGAGAGCCTGTGGCTCCTGAGATGTGTGGTACAAGGCATGGGGCCTCACAGGGTTTAGAGGCCATATGCCAATGCAGGAGAGTTTAGTCAGACTGCCCAGCTCGAAGGCACTGACCAGAGCCGTGGATTTGGGCCTCAGTACCCCTTGGCTCCCTGTGCGCTGCCGGATGCCTTCGTAGCAGAGTCCTCGGCTCTGGCTGGTGGAGGGTCCCGGGGAAGGAACTGGGAGGAGCTGTCTGCTATGCAGCATATGGAAATGCTGAACTCTGGGAGAGTTATCCCAAAATCTTGGCAGTTTGTTGAAATTACAGAGCTTTTGCAGAAAAGGAGAGGCCCAGTTCACCATGAAACCATTACAGTATAAACATATTTTTAGTATAGGGAAGACTATCACCCATAAGCCAAAACAAATCTCATGTGAACTTTTTAAAGATGAATCAATGGCGCTGTTGGTGGTTCTTTGGGAGAAAGGAACCATGTAGTTTTTGGAACACTGTTCTGAGTAAAAGTGGCTCTAGCTGTAACCACATCAGGCATTACACAGCTAGCTCTGATGCAACAACATGGTTCCCTCTTTGCAATATGGTGCAAGATGACCGACTTCCTAGAGTACAGGAAGCAAAGATGTTGCTGCTAGGTGCCCTGTGCTGATTGCATGCATTCAGCTCTGCAGCTGTGGGAAGCTGGGGAAAGAAATGCCAGGGAAGAAATGAAGAGTAATGCAAAGAGATCTGGCAGGTGAAGCAGTTTTATAGCTGACTATATTCCCTATGGAATAAATCACTCACCCAACTAGGTGTGTTTGTGTATATATGTAGCTGTTAATGAAGAGATTAAATAAAGGGAAAAGTGTAATATAGGCTAGTAATTCCATCCTTTGAGTTTCCTGCACTATTCAAGTAGATTAAATTGACAACCTTCAGCTGCCATTTCATCCAAAGGAGACATCTCTATGCCTCACAGATCGTATGTACCTTGGCAGGAGACACATCAGTTGGTTGGAGCTCCCCAGCTAGGAAATCTTATTTAAGGTTTCTCCATTTGTTTTATCCTTTCTGAGGAAAATCAGTTCATTTTCTACTCTCTTTTTTTCCCCCTCTCTCTGGCATTAAATATTACAAAGCAGAATATTTCTTGTGCTTTAAGCTGCGGGTTTATATACTGGGTCACTAAATGGTTTAGTTATACCATATGCTTACTAGTTGTCATTTGAGGGACCTGTGATCTGTTCTTTGTAGTTGACCAGCTGGTGTTGATTATGATCAATTTAAATCCTGAGTGTACCAAAGGCATCTGAGAATGAGAGGTTTCTAAACTCTTACAGTTTACAAGCACTTACAGTCTGTGCTGGGACTTTTCTGCAGGAGAGCTGGTAGAGTCCTGCAGTTTTGGGCTCAGTCCTGAGAGTTATTATTTGAAGCCCCACTGGCCTGAAAAGCACCTGGCATTGCTTATAGCCAAAAGTTTATGGCAGCTTTATCCAGCACCTCACTGGCAAGCTGTCCTGGTAATAGCTGTCAGAAGCATCCCTCTGAAGAGAGAGATATGACATACTAAATAGCAGACCCACCTGCAAGTAAAAGCCATATGCCATGAGTGACTGCTAGTTAATTGCTGCTCCTACTCCACCCACACTACCCACTGCAAGAGGTGGATCATTTCAGCTTCTCTGACCTTTCCTGTGACTTTGATTTGGAGGATAACACGACAGCTGAAGCAAGCAGAGACGATCTATGACAATGTGAGAACAATGTGCTGTTCTTCAGTTCTGCTTTTGATCTTCTGCAGTGTTACCCCCCTTGCTGTTTTCAGGAAACTGACAGGTTTCACTACCTGGCTCCATGTGCCTGGCACAGTTCCCTCAATGACCTATGTGAGCAGTGTAGCCAGAGAGGCAAAATCAAACAACTTCATCAATCAATTGCATTGATTCTGACAAGCAGTAGGATAGACCATCTGAAAACTACATGCATGTAGAAAAGAGTTTCAGTGAAGCTTTGCTTTTGAAGTCACTAACTACTACTTTGTTTGTATTAAGGCCTATCATAAGATTTTGAATTTCTACATGATAAAAAGAATTTAAGTTATCATCAATAAATATTATTTTAAGGGCTTGATCTATAAAGTGGACTAATCATCTACCCTGTTCACCTCCCTTCACACCCTGCAGACCAAGGAGGAGAGATTAAGTATTTTAAAGCTCAGACTCCATACACAGAATGTCATCTGTGTTAATAGCTAGGTGCTGTAAAACAAATGTATTATTTCAATTCATGTGATTTTAAATTACGTCAGTCCAAATCCTATCATGTTTAAGCATCTCTCCTGTGTTTTATTTTGAATCTGCAGATAGTGTTGATTCCTGAGAAAGTGGTCTTCCCTCTAGAGACTGAATTCTTATACCTATCACTTGTTCTCTCAGTCATTTCTCTCTTGTGAAATAGGCAGGGAAATCCTATCTGATATACTGTGCTTTGTTTGCCACTACCATGCATGTATAAAATGGGAAGCCATGGAAAACACAGCTAGAAATTTCATTTTTAAGAAAGATTTAAATGGTTGGCATGCTGATAAGGAGAAGGGCGAAAGAGACGTACTGCACATTTGCACTGACTCAGGAAGGAAGAGGGGGTGATCACAGTGATGTGTTTGAAATGTAGCACTACAGGTATATATCACTTTATTGATGTGAACTTTGTGGAAGTGAGTTGTGATGGAAGTGAATTTCTGCCTGTGGAGTTCCTTGGAGAAAAAAAATGTTTGTGTGGTTTCTTTTTTTTTTTTTTTTTTTTTTTTTTTGTGTGTGTGTGTGTGTGTGGAGTTCTAATCATTTGTGGCAAATCACTGAGATGATAGAAATGAACTAGAACTTCATTCTGATGTGGTAAATATCGTTTCCGTCATCCAAGATATTCGCCTTGCATTCCTTTTGTGTCCATGGAAGAACAGCGTTGTCCTCTCTGGCTTCAGCAGACTGGAAAAAAAGTGAGTTGTGTGTGATGCCATTTCATGGAGGTGCTTCTGAGAGGAAAAGGTCATCTGAAGAAGAGAGAAGTGTCACTGAGCAGTTCTGGCACAGAGTAGACCCTGGGGAGAGTACTGCCTTTCTGGGGAGATGAGCAGAAAGAGGAATGGAATTGAGGGTTATCTTGAGGTAGCTCTGTAGTCAAGCACTTTCTGCTGAGGAAGCCACCTAACTCTTCAAAATTTGAGTTTTGGAGAGCCCTACCTCTCACTTGGCAGAGAAATCTTACTGACTTGGAGTGAGGAGCAAGCAAGGGCTATGACGGAGGCGACTAGAACCTGGTCTCCATGCAGTACGATAGAGCAGGTGTAACACGGATAACCTTGACACCTGAGCATGTAGCTCTCATGCTGTGGTCAGTGATGATGAAGAGGACAGCATTTGCCTGACATCCTGTATGGTGGCACCATTGGCAGTAGGAGGAACAAGAGGCATCATTCAGCCACGAGAGGAGAGATGGCACCCACAGAGCTTTCCCCACATGACCTGCCATCACCCATGTACCCCTGCCCTCAACAGGCAAGTCACTGAATGTTTGTACACTTATTGTATAATCACTTTGGCCTAATTTAGATTTGATAGCTGTGAAACCAATTCCACCACACAACACATTTCCTGTTATAATCCATGAACAGATCCATTGATCCTTGCTGACTTTTTGCTCTCTCCCATCTCCTTCCCCCAAGCTTTAATACAGTTTTGCAGATTTTTGATTAGCCCACATAGCAGTATTTTTCATAACAGATTTTTGTAACATCTGTTGCTGTCTGTGTAAACAAGGTCTAGCTATTAGAAACTCTTTGGATGGCAACACATACATTTCATTGTGCAATACAAACCAGGCAGGCTGAAAACTGCATACCTGCTTTCTTAATTCTGAGGCACAAGCAAATATTTCCAAATCCTGGATATAATGACTTATTGACACAATGCAACTTTTCCCATAAAAGTGAGGGAACATGACATCAATGTCCCTCTTTCTTGCTGTTGCTGGATTGCCATGGTAATGTCAATAGAGCCACCATCTTTTTCAGTGGGCATCCTAAATTTCAGGATCCATAATAAGACAGTCAGCTCTTAGGGTATATACACAAAAGCAAAATCAGTGCCTCCATTGGCCTTGCCTTTCAAGTCTGCCGGATAAAATACATGTGGCTCAGTATTGATGCATGGTTGATGCTCCAGGCAGAGCATTACTTGTCTTCAACCAAGGAGTATATGAAGCAGTTTAGATGAAATAGATCTATAGACACTTGTTAAAGAAGAGACTGTTCCCCATTACCAGGTTAGGGAACTTTGCCCGAGAAGAGTGGCATGATAAGAAGAAAAAAATTTTGAGTGAACCCAGTAGAGGTTAGTTACAAAAGTACGTCCTTCAAACCTGTTAGTTTGCCATCTGAGCATGTGTTTAACACAGCAGGCAAGACTGTATTATAAACTATCTCAAAAACTTTTTAGAGCCAAGAGCAGCAGACTGTGTTTACCTCAAGACCTGGCTTTGGTACCCTGCAATGTTGATGGCATGAAGATCTCCAGGCATGTTTGCCTGTTTAGGGTGACCAGAATCTAATGAAATTAAGGTAATTTGAAAAAGTCTTGCTTTGAATACATGCATTTTGAGATCTGTTTTTTTGTAACAATACCATTTGTAAATTATGGTTTCTTGCTTTTCAATTACAGCATTTGTACTTGTTGCAGCAACTGTTCTGATGCTCAATTTTCCCAGAAGAGAACTGTGAAATAAGTAGTTACTACATTATAAACATTTTTAAATATGTTCCTTTCAGCCCCAAAAAGGAACTGCTCAAATGCAAGGAAAAAAAGTCTATTTCATAGAAAAAAGACAAAATGTTTCCTCTTGGAAAAAAGGAGCAAATTCACAGAATAGGAATTTATGCAAATGTATAAATATTTAAGGATACAAATATGAAGGTCTATCACATGTCAGTACTGGCCTTGTGATACAAATTCTGTTCAAATATTGCTCTGATAGTGTCCTAGTAGCAAACCACAGAAGTATGCAACTTTTTCAAAGTTAATACTATAGATTCTTGCCTGTGCTTTTCACACACGTGGTTTCCTAAAATCCAACAGTGATGAGCCATTCACTTTCTTTATAAATACCCCTCACTGTTGCTGACCTGAATGTGATCATCTCTGCTATCCAAACTTCTAAGAGACACAGGATCTGTGACTTCGCACATCTTGGCATTTGTCTTGTTTTCTCTTGTTTGATAAGCTCCCACCTTCTCTTATCTTTCTGACTTCCAGAGTTGCTTTTTCTCATTCAACTATAAGGTGATGACTGCTACCCAGACCCACTCCTGACAGGGCCCAGCATACTCAGATGCTTTGTCTCAGTTTCCCAACTTTCCTCACAAAAATCTGGGATTCTGGTGGGATCATGGATTGTGGTACTCACACTCACTGTATTCTACAACCCTCATTTGGGCCCTCGTTTGGGCCCTCATTCCCTCAAGCTGGAGTGTCGTCACCATGACATGCATGAAATTATTTCCCAAAGGTCTTTGGTATTCAAATTCTAATTTCACTCTCCTGATGGTGCAGAAGGCTTTTCTCTGTCTCATTTATCTTGTGAGCTATTGCTGATTAAATGGAGTGGGCTGCCAAGTATCTTTTCTTTGAAAATAAACTTTTCTGTCACATACTTTGTATCAAGTAAAAAAGAGGAGATTTGAGGGGAAAATGCTTTGAAGCAAGATTTATTTTATCATCAGATTACTTCAAGCTATTCAGGTTAACCATGCATGCCACTGTATAACTTCTTCTGTTTATACTGGATTTCACAATTAATTGAATGTTCCTTATCAAGATTTAATTCTGTTGGACTTTGAGAACAAATAATCTTTTCTTCTTCCATCTTTGGTTTTGATTCTTGTCTGGGATTTTCTTTATTCATTTTTCCCCTTGTTTTACAAAAAAAAAGATCTATACACAAAATAACTTCAAACATAAGGGTGTATTCAATGCCTAAATGTCAATCTAGAGACATTTAGGTTTTGAATCACAGACTGTTCAAGTGATTGCAACAGCTAAATATTGCTACCAGCAAGTATCAGTAGCTCCAGCATGCCAGCAGACCTCTAATCAGCTCCAGAACTGATAGAAGCCTCTGCTTAGGTAGTTGGATAAAGGAAAAAGGATGAGGCTTCAGCAAGAAGTGATCTAAAGGACCTCTTTCTTCATCCATGACTTCCACAGAAGCAAGAGACAGAACAGCCTCTGGACTTTCGTGGCAGCACCCCTACAGCTAGCTTTTTTCCTATTATCTTGGTGATTCTTTGTTGCATTCAGCTTTAGGTCCCACAACTTCTGGTACCAAGATACTGTGTACCTGCCTTTTTGAACCAAGGTTTTAAAAGCAAATTAAGCTGCATTATTGAAGACATGATGGGTTGTACCACAAGTGACTAGATTTAACCAGCTAGTCCTGTAACAAAACTTCTGCTTTCTTTCTTATCATAGCCATATCTACAGCTATCTTATCCTCCTGTTAAAAGGAGAGAGTCCCATCTACCGCTTAGAGTGTTTTCAACCTATTCTTAATCATTGATGAAGGAACAAAGAGATTATACAACATTTCATTAATGATGACACTGGAAATTGTGTTTGCCTTTATGTTTTCTACTAAAGATGCCAACATATTTATCTCTGATCATATTCTGCTCTTCCTTCTCATCACTGTCTACATTCAATAAAGAAAACTGTGCTCCATGTAAGCTCTATCCTCCAGTCTAAAATCTCTTTGGCATTATCGTTTTCCTGTATGTCACGTAGTATGTCACACATTTATAAAACAGCCATAAAAAAACAAAAAACACAACAAATTAACAAACTTCAAGATGTTCCGTAATGGTGCATGTCACACTCTTGTAGGAGAAATGTTTCATGTCAAAAGGAAAAATATTGATAGAAATATAGTTGCTACATTGCTTCTTTCTGTTTGTGAAAACTTGTGAAAAGCTGAAATAACTTGATTGATAGAGGTCATGATCATATTAGCCTATAAAAAAAAAAAAAAAAAAAAGGCATACGTAGTTGTGAGGCATCACCTACCACATTTTCCATGCAATATAAGCAATAGCTACTGATTTAAAAGGTTTTTAGTGTTTTAACAATAAAAGCTCATGCCTGATTTCAGGTCTTTTAACTCACTCCAAGGCATGTTAGCATCGTAGAAAAAAATAGGGCAAGAGAAGCCCCCTGTCCTTAAAATCCTCTCAGCCATAACAAGAAAAGGCTTAAAACTAAAGAGGGAAGGATCTTAATTCTGACTACAACTACTTAGCAGGCCAGTCAGGGAAACTGTCATTAGATATAGATAAAAGTCTTTTCTCCATGAGTCCATGAGCCTGGTCTGGATCCAGTTGCCTGAACACTGCTGCTCTGCCCATACTTGAGCAGACAGGTCCTGCGCAACCTGCTGTAGGACCAGAGACCTCCTGAAGTGACACCAGCCTACCTGCTGCTATCATATGCTCCCCATTGTTTTTCCTGCTCTTTTCTGAATCCTTCTCTCATGTCCTTTCCTGATGTTTTACATGCCCCAAGCTTGCTTCCAATTTATGGACATCTCCAGGGCTTGGGATTCCCAGGCTGTATCTGTTGGCTAAGCTCATGTCAGTGGTGCGCAATATGTGGTTGGAATTCACTGAAACTCAGTACCACAAAGGTGTTTCCCAGTATGAAAAATCTACGCTGGTTTTATTTCTGTTCATGAAGGCATTTGCTATTTAATAATAACAAGGGTTCTGCTTTGAAATTTGGAAAGCTCGTCTTGATTTTTTTTTTTTTGATAGAAGTATAAAAATCTGCTTGTATAGGACTGAAATGACACAAAAATACACGCACATATATAAAGACATATGTGTCCAAGTATTTTTTTTTTCATCTCAAGTGCAAACAAATAGATCAAAAGTACTGCAGATGCAGCTGTGAAAACTGTTTGAAGACTTGGTTCCTTGTACTGAACTTATTGAAAAATCATTCTAGATATTCTAGTATATTTATTGCAGAATACTTAAAATATAGAGACTAATTCAGTCTTCTGTCTCAGTCTCAAAAATATTTTAGAAGATCTTATAATTTGAGATCTTGTGTAAATTCAACAGTATAGCATACACATAAAAGAAAAGTAAAAACTCTTCCAGTAAAATATTACAAACAGCAAGAATTGTTTCTTCCCACATGTTTTTGCAGATCATTTCACTGAATAAAAGGCATCAAATGAAGTTTGTAGGTGTTGCTGACTGTTATGGGGACCAAAGATTTAAGTATGTGGTATAAGGTTAAGGCGTAAATGTCACCAGAGTTACATAAACAGTTTGAATTCCTTTATGAATAATACTTCTTTTTTTTTGAGTTTATTTTTATCTCTCTTTAGAAAAGAAAAAAAAAAGAAAAAAAGAAAAACTAAATCCAGAAAACATTGTGCTCTATTTCATAATTAGTATCCTCTGTCTTGTTTTAATTGTGATGGAATAAACTGATAACCACAGCTGTCTCCTCTGCACAGAAGAGTTTTGTTTCCTTGAAAATATGCAGTATAAGAAAGGAAATAGCAGAAATGGTACACAATGGTAGCCTAAGGATGTGAGTGACACAAAGCCTGTCGAGATGGATATATGTTTTTGGGGACAGGGAGGACAGAAGAACTGGAGTACCTGCTCAGACTCAATGTGAGAATGAGGAGATATTTGCCCTCCCTTCTCAAAGATATGATTACCTGGTGAATGACAAGCCCTTCATTCCAGAGGACTCTTTGCATAGAAAAGCATCTGGTTTCAGTGAGATTTCTGTGGGAATCAGTATCCCCTGTGTTTTGCTGTTAAGTATTGTCTAGGTTATGAGACTTCTAAAGAGACTGTTCTAGACTCTTGAATCTTTTATGTATTTTTTTAATGCTAGCTGTGGTGCCTTCCCTCTGCCTCAAGGTATGATTTTTCTCATTCTAGGTTTAGTTCTGTCTATTGGGGGCTTTTTAGGGTTGTCTGCACACTCATCTCAGCCCCTTTCTGCTTCCCCCATGTACCCTTGTCCCATCTGAGCTGTTCTGACTTTTCTGCACAGGACTTGGGAAGTTTCCTAAGGTAGCCCTTGCTAGTTACCTTTTGGTGCTGTATTAGCTATATCAAGTCATTTTAGGGTTAGCAAGAGAAGGAATCTTCTAGGATTGCTGTGGAAAAAAACGACTGGCTGTTTGAAAATAAATTGTGTATAAAATAGAAACATCCAAAGAGAAGTGTGTGACTTGTTTCTCTATGCATTCAAGCATTTCCAGATTTACATTATTTTTCACAGAATACTCAATGATGTTGAGCATTATCATCCTTAACACTGATCCATCTCTCTTTTTTTTTTTTTTTCCTCTTCTTCCTAATTTTTAATGCAAAACACCTGCATTTTCATCAGCATCATTTATTAATTTCTTTTGCAGTTTCATATTAGGTACAATATCAAAAGCATACTCTAGCTCATGACTACAGCCTGCTGAAGGGTGAACAGTGTCCAACTCACAATTAGACTTTGACCTTTTTCAATTATTTAATCAGAAAAAACAAAAATGTAAAAGAAATGGGGTAAATATTTACAGGCATAACATGGATATGACACTGTTGCTCTTTCATTATGCTAATTTAGTCTCAGATTTTCATTGCTGGAGGGTATAAACATGAAACAGAAGGATGGCATTTTGATTCTAGAATCTGCAAATTACAACACACTGTTTGATAAGTGACAACAGTCTCAATAACCTTTACTAGCACGCATACAGAGTGTAGGCTCTTAAAGGGTCTACAAAACTGAGTGACTTTATGGACCTGTAATTAGTATCCAAAATTATTTTTGAGATGTTATTAAGTTATTATGAAGGACTCATTTTCTTCTTGTCAAATGTTCACTTAGATAAATTGAATAGCAGCCTAATCTGTTAATTACACCGTTGCCAACTATGTTTCTCCATCTCCAAACACTAATTCGCAGCGTAAATGAAAAACCTGCATTGATATTATGGAGGTAAAATGTCCTCTCGTTGTTGAGAATGAAACCTGCTGCCCTGAGAACAGAGATGCTATAGAAAACCTGATCTTTGCTGAGAACCATCCCTCCTCACAGCAGACCCTGAGGAGAACTTCCCGGAGTCCACAGAGGCCTGAGGGAGCACTGGGAGAAATTTCAGTACATCTGCATGAATGAGCCTCTGCATGAGGGCTGTTAGCAAACAATATTTCAGGTAATGCCACCTACTCCTCTCCTTAGGTCCTTAAATATGTAGATGGAGACACTAACTCTACTGTGGTCAAATGAGGTGTAGGAGGAATTCCTGTATGTGGTATCAAAACAAGATCAGAAACAGTCTGCAAACAAACTTATGCTTTTAAAAGATGAGGAAACAAATAAAAAGGTCATAAATTATTCAAATTTAATACCAGAATGATTGTATTTCCTATTAGTTATATAGCTGGGAAAATGGAGTATATGAGCCAAAGCTCTGGCTCTGCTCAGAGGAGCAACAATAGGAGTTAACTTTCCAGGGTCAGGAAAGAAGGCACCCCAGATGTGTTTTCTTGGCTGACACTAGCAATTTTGTCTGTAATCTTTTAGTATATATGTTTTGCTTGAAGACTTTAAAATAAATTTGTAAAGAAACACTGCTCTCCTGCTAGTGCTGGGAGCCAAATATCTTTCTAGTTATGAAGTGCATCAGCATTAGAGTTTTGAGTGGTGTCTTTTACAGATGAAAGCACTGACATTTTAAGAAAGACTTGTCTCTAGAGAAAAATATAGCATACGTGAAACTAAGACCTGTCCTAAGCAAATTATATAGATTTTAATAATTTTAAAATTTTACCTTTCTTTATCCCTCTATATAAGATAAAACTCCTAATACAAAGTAAAGCGCTCAGGTTTTTATTAGTCAAATAGCTGAAGAAACTAAACTTTTCCAATCTTTATTTTTTAAATAGTTTTATCGTATAGATGATCCTGTTTATGCTTTTGAGAAGTGTTATTTTATTGCCTACTTTGATAACTTACTTGGTTTTTTACTCTGATAATACCAAAACCAACTATTGTCCAGACATATTCTGGAAATGATAACGGAGAGTTTATATACTGTATTGCACTACAAAATATTTGAGTTCAAATGATGGCTATGCATGCTGTATAGTTAACTGATTCAACTCCTATTTGCATGGAAAATGAGATTTGCAATAAGCGCCATTTAATAAACATCATTTAGTACATAAAATTCAATCACAGTGCATTGACTGATTTTGGTTTGCTAGCTTGGATACTCTGTAGCAGGTTTATAAATATGGTTAGCATAACAACTGTTATAACATATAAATCAGATCCTGTATTTAGAATTTTATACACAAAGAGAATATTTCCACCCTTTTTAGGGATGAAAATTTTATTCCCCTCACTTAACTCCAGTGAGTGGTGGAGTGATCTTCAACAGCATGCACGCTGTCATTTTTTGAGACAAGTCATTCTGATAATGCAAGAGCAGAATACTGTGAACCCTGGGAACAGAACCAGCATTTTTTCGAGTGTCTGCCATTAAATCTGTAGTTCCTGCAAGGTGTACGGATGGTGTTCCGTTTCTCTGTGTCAATAGAAACATGTCTGGAGGGATGATCTAGCTGGCATTAGTCAAGGAAGAAGCTAGGCCATATTGGTTGTGGAAGGTGGCCTTCCTCACAGGAAGGTTGTGAGTTTCGTTTCAGCAATGAACCTCAGCTCTTCTGTGATCTTCCGCACTCACTCCCTCTGAGGGCAACCAGCCTTGGGCAAAGCTCCTAAAAAAGCAGAGGGGATGCATGTCAAGTTGTCTACACATGGATTCGGGGACGTGTTTATGTTGATTTAGAAAGGTCTGTAGTTCTTCAACTTGCATCAGTGAATTTATATTATCATCATGTGGCTTTCCAGCACGATGGGTGATTGTTAAGATTCTCTGCTGGAAAATAAAATGTAGAACATTGGCTAGCTAAAGAATTCTTCCTGCCTGCTGTTCTTTTGTTTTCCTAAGATTTCTGCAACTATTTATAAAAAAGGACACACCTTTAAAGTAAATCTCAGCTGAAATACTTTCACTAACCTTAAAGAAAGGGAGGAACAGGGTAAAAGCTTGGAATTTTCACTGTATTTAACGCAGGTGCAAGCTTTGATGAGTTTTTGTTTAGGGCTGCATGGAGAAGAAATTCTGCATTTATTAAATCAATCTGTTTCTGCTAGGGAGGTCAGAATAAAGATTCAAAAATGCATTTCTATTTGCCATACTCTCTGTGTTTTTTCATAAGGAAAGCTTGTTGGCTAGACTAAATGCTAAGATTTTATTGTTTAGCTAGCTAAGGAAATTGGCAAGGCTTAAAAGTGACCCTAAATTACCATCATTCCCCAGTTGTCAACCAGCAAGGCAGGTAAAACAACTGAAATGTCAAGAATGCGATGCTGTTTTTCAAAACCAAAATAAAGCCTTGATCTTTCAGTACATCTGTTATGCATTTTCTGCATGTCATCTCAAATGCTCAGGGTAGGATAAAGAGCTGTCTCCCTCCCTGTGAAGAGTGAATGTAAAGGAAGAGATCACATGGCAGGTGATGGCAGGTTGAATTGGCCTGACAGCCTCAAACCAAAGATACAGGGATGGGGAAACGTGTATGTGAAAATTGATATGATCTTATTTGAACCTGAGAAGTTAAACTGTCAGTTTGGGATGCAATCTAAGTGTAAACTGAAAAATCCTGAGCAACAGAATCGCCAGCACCTTTGCCATCTCCAAGAAGACTCTTGAATGAATAGCTCTTATAAATTTGTGATATTGTTCAAAAAAAACAAAAAACAAAAAAGTTGTTATTCATTCGAGATTAAGCCTGAGGATATCTCATGATTATTTTAGAACTGAAGGAATATCAATCCAGCAACCCCTCCAAAACTCAACTGCAATCCTAGGTCTCAGGTCTCTGCTCAGTCTTTTATCCACAAAAGTGTGCTCTGCTGATTTCTCTGCTGGTTTAAAAGAAGCAGAAGTGTTTGCTGTGTCTACAGAGAGGAACTGCATATGTCATCTGGACACAGAGCCTCATTAGGTTGTGTATAGTAACCTTGCGTGGGCAGAAGGACCTTGCTTAATATTTTGAACTGTAGAAATGAAATAGATTTCAAATGGACTATGATTATAACCTTTTTTAAAAAGCTGTAGAAGTCAACATGTAGTGCTTGCAAAACTAATCTGTTCTTAAAATGGGCAAGATGAAAGTAACAAGGATGTTTGTCATATGTAAATTAATTTTATGTTCTGCTGATGGATAATTTAAGTGCTGTACTCTCCTGAGAGAGGGGTTTTGCTCTTTATTATTCTGTATGAATGTGAGCTATATGCCACTTTCTAAGCTTCATCTGGGAGTGTCCGTTAGAGATTTGACATGGAAACAAATGTTTCCAGGTAGAAAAAGGACTATGATGTGGCTCATGTAGCTCTCTCTCATACATCAGAGCTAAAAGCACTCTTAAATGAACCTAGCTATTTCATCTGACCTATAATATTAAAAATTTTCTTCACTAGTTACATTTCAATAACAGTGGAAAAAATTAAACTTTCACATTAAACTCCTAAAATCCTTCTGTGTCATATCATACTTCTCACAGCATCATTTTCTTTTGTCTACAGGAAACTAAAATTATATTTGTTATGTCTCTTTTAACATTTATTCCTACTTCTGGAACAGTCTCTGCTAGATGCAAAGTTCTGACCCATTTTAGATTTGCTAGAGAAAACATTTAGCCTTACTCAGTTTCGGAGCTGGAGTGCATGACTTTCAGCTATGCACAAACCTGCTGAACCTGAGGACCCACCTGTAAGCTCCATTAACAGATTTGTGTATTAAGCCCACAAAAGTAATCGGGAAAGCCAAGAACTATTGTCTTTTGCATCTTTGGCGGTCTGAGGAAAAATCTGACTTTCTAGAATCATCAAGACAGTTTTCAGCATTTGGAATGGAAACTGTGATATCAACAAACAAACTACAACAGCTTGTACCTCCCTTTGCCCACATGTTCTGTTCTGGAAAAGGGCATTGTTCCTACAGAAATTCCGCTTGTAACTTTTATCCGTGTTTCTAACTCCTGCCCTACCATAATCTAGGGGACTGCAAACACTGAAATATCTGCAGGCACTTTCCTTATTTTAAATAATAGGCATTTATTTTTTTTTCAAATTTCCACCCCTTATATATGTTAGTTGGAAAAGATCTAGGCTTTAGTGTCTTTTCAAAAACATGTTGAGAGATGATGCAGTGGGTTATAATTTATAAATTACTCAGAACTGCAAATCCCACCTATGGATCAGAAGTGTTAAATACAGCTTTGTATAAATATCAGAAACTCCCTACAGGGAAATGATTATTGATGCCTGGCTAAACACAAAGACTCACAAGAGGCTCTGAAACAGTTTAGGCAGTTTAGAGAAACACAAAACATTAAATGTTCAGTAAAAAAGACAGAAAATATATAATCAAAGCAGAGCAGTTGCTATAAACAGCCAAACTACAAACAAAATACAGTATGACAGTAGAATCAAATATAAACAGACAAATGTGCTAATGTAGGTGCTCCACGTACACTTGCAATTTATCAACCCAGGGAAGGTGAAGGTTGTTAAACAATTACTGCTAATAGTGTGATACCAATGAATTTTATAATACCACTCAGGCCTCATGTGTCTATGACACATAGAGGGTTGCTAGCAAGCACCCCCATGTTTGCTACACTACACTGTGTTCACTATTGTACGCAAAAAAGACATCTACCTGCCTGCTTAGAATCCAGAGATGTGAAATCTTCAGCAGGCTACATGGGAAAACTTGTTACTCTCATGAAGCTACTGCAACTAGTGAATATGATATAAATAAGAAAATCTTCACAGCGTTATTGTTTTAGTATTTACATGAGCAACAACTTTTGATAAACTACTCTTTTTCTTGAAATGAGAAATGAGAAATTAGCTGTGATGGGAATGAGGAATATAGGCAAAGACCCTGTCCCTTATCTTCCTGAAATCTGTAGTGAAAATAAGCAGACAGTACATGTCTCTCGTAGAAAAAGTTGCTGTCATATGACATGAGAAAAAGAATCAGGACTCAAACAGAAAGGAGATTGCTTATTTCAAAAGCTAGACAGAACAAAGCAGGTTTATACTGGTACCTCTGTGTCCTGCTCAGCAGCAGTTAAAATAATAGATGTCATTTTCACTGCAGAACTACTTTTTTTTTTTTTTTTCAAAATAACTGACTTTTCCTCTTCTGTTGACTTTGTTTCCTATAAAATTCTCTTGAATGTTCCTATCCTTTTATCTTCCTACCGTACTTTGGGGCAGAGGCAGTAACTTTCAGAGGAAAGCATCATTTTGATTTTTCTATCATACATATGCCCAGAGAGTAACACATTTTCCCTTTGTGGAGGAAGAAATATACAGAATATTTCAAACCCTGATGTTAGGACAGTCTTTATAGATTAGATTAGATGAAACCTGCCAGCATGATCTCTTTATGCCTCATATCTTTATCTCATAATACCTCCAGCTACTCCTTCCCCTTGAAAATGTGAAGTGTGAGTCCTCCACTTGGGCATCTTCCTGCTAGCATTGTCAGAGTCAATCTATAAGCAAGAATTCTTCATGGAATCTCCTTCCCAAAGACAATATACAACATAACACAAACTGTAAGATAAACACCTGCACCTGAAGAGTGTCTACCATGTTACATGATGTTTCATCTAAATAGGACACAACAGCTTAGGACAGGATACTTTTTGACAGCTCTTTATCATAGGCTTAACACCTCTGCTTCTCCACTGATACATGTTCACTCCTTTTTCGGGAACTTTCTTTATGTCCATCCTTGCTTTCTCATCTGGTGATGTTCATACCCTGACACTTCATTTCCTGCCCTCTCACTGTGCAGCTCTCACTAACCCACAATTCCACTGTCTGTCTCTCACTTCCAGATGCAGCTGGTATCTGTCATATTGCGATAACAAGTCTAGTTAACAAGTGCTGCTTACCCTGCTTGGTCTTCCCAGTCCTCCCTGGGCTGAAGAAACAGGGATTAATTCATATTCTAGCAATACATTCATCGAGCTATTTCCTTGGAAACTAGGGGGCAGGAAGCAAGGAAGGCAGATGAGGTAGGGGGTGATTCATAGTTTTGCATTTTTTCTCTGAGGTTTCAGTGATTCCTTCTTCATAAAAACTATTGGATGGGATTAAAAAGAGATAAGATAAATAATGCATAGTGTTATTGCCTGAAAAAATATTGCTAGAATTCACTTCAAACAGCATACGCTATTATATTGTTAGATTTGCAGAGCTCTTCCATTAGTGCACATTTAAACATGTAATATTTCCCAATTAAATGTGTTGGTAGGAATTATTCATTTTAATAATTAAAGCGTTTCCAGAGCTCCCTGAAGAGCGTTACCATGGAGGATCAGACCCACTGCTGGGAATACTCACAGCATGCTAATGTACAGTGTAGACCAGCTGCTTAATGTCAGCCGTGCAGAAGCATGAAATCCAGTCTTGAGGCAAGCACTATACCAACATATATCTGTCATTTCTTGGCTCTCTCAACGTTAGTTTCTTGTGGCTGATTTCTCTGTCTTATGCAGCCTGTTGGTTGAGAACCTTCAGATGGGTTGCAAAGCTCACTTTCCCACACTGTGTGTTATGGTGATGGCTTTGTCATGCCTTTGGTCCTCCTAACTTGTTCATCAGGACCAAAGGAGAAGGCTTCATGCCTGAGTATTTGCCTTGTCACTCCTTCATAAGACTGCTGGTTGAGACTCTTAAGGAGCTTACCTTGCCTTTAGCAAAACCGCAATCTTGGTATGTTCCTTTTTTACAATGAGAAATTCTAGGCTTCGGTTCTTAATGGATATTGCAGATTCCATGCATGCATGGTGGGAAAGGATGGTTTGTGGTGGCTTTCTTGGCCAAGTCGCCTTTCTCTCATTGCTGTGCAGCACATTGGCTGGATACCAGTTGGCTCATGTGGCTGTCACCCTCCCACCAGAGATGGCTGATGCACTGTGTTTGTGTGTGGGCACATGAAATGAGCCAGACAGATTGTAAAGTGCTTTAGAAACAAGAGGTAGAAAACAGAAATCAAGCTGCACTATTATCAGAAGGAGCTTTTCTGTCTATATTGGAAGACACAAAGCCTACAGTAAATTAAACCAAAAAAAAAGTTGACAAGTGAGTGAAGATGGAAGCTAGGGGGGGCATGAATCCTTTTGGATTAGCAGGGAATGAGCTACCTTCCTTCAGGGAAGCAAAGGATGAAGAAAGATGAAAATCATTTGTCCAACTAAGCCAAAGCAGTTAAACAAATGGAATCATGTAAAATAAGCAAAAACAACTGTCAAGTGAATGATATCAATGTTATAGCAGATCTACTTATAATATTTTCTTACCTATAGATAGAGAAATTACTGATTACTGATCAGAGGAAGGAATGATTAGCAGTACTAATATCCCTTAAACATGTGAAGATGATGCAGACCTATGATACTGTTCTAGCATATAAAGGCTAATGCTGCCTAATAGCCAAAGATTTTCTTGATCTGCTTTTCAACGTTTATTTCATACACTTACATCCTTGGAAGATTTACAAATAAAATTAATTGTTTGTTTTCTTCACACTGTGATTTAGAGGTGTAAGAGATATTTTTCAACAGTTAATAGGGAAATATCAGTGGCCAAAGCTGAAATACTTCCTTCAGAACATGTTGGTTTAAATAAATTCTTTGATGGTGAATAGATCCCTAGAAAGAGAGTTCTGAAACTGCCACAACCCCATAGGCAAAAATAAGAGAATTTTCCATCTTAAAAATATGAGAGGTAATCCAGACAGAGCATACAGGTCAATTGCTTAGTCATTGTGTTAACAACAAGAAATGAGTTTTTCATGAGAATTTAGGAAGGACAATTTTGAAAGTCTTGAAAATTCATGCCAAAAAAGGAGATCATTTCCTTCATACGTGGAATATTTAGCATAATACAACTTTGATCTCTCTTCATGAAAAAATTAATTCCCCTTTCTAGGAAGAGCTTCCTTTTGAGAAAGAATGGCTACATTATAAGATTACTTGTTTTTTGTTTGTTTGTATGTTTTTGTCTTTTGATGTAGTATTTATTCCTTGGAGAAACAAAACACTGGATTAGCCACTATTGGGATTTAAAATATTTTATTCTTTTTTTTTTGTAATTGATCAGTAATCTGTGTACTTTATGCGAGTGGAAGTGTGATTATGTATTTTATATCTAAACGAAGTCATCCTAATACACAGGCTATTCTTAAAGTAGTGCTTGCTTCGAATCTTGTCTTTTTTGTTCTTATATGCTCTTAGATGTTTTTATATGCCAGCTCTAGTTAAACATAAAAGAGTGTGACTTTTTTTCTAGATAAATTCAGTCATATTTTGTGTATTTTGTGTGTATCAATCAAGCTTACAATATCCTTTAAAACATTCCTTTTCTTTAAGTCATCTTAAAGTTACTTCTGGTCATTTAGAAGTACAAATAGGCTGATAACCAACCTGTTTTTTGTGAGAGTCCAAGGAAACTCTCATTTACCCAACCTCTCTATAAACTCTGCAGCACGGATATGTACATCCTGAAGCTGATCCTCTTTTGAACATTTTTTTGCCAAAAAAGTTATAACCTGTAATATTTCATAAATGGTGTTTTTATCTCCATTCCTGTATCATTTTGTAGCTTTGGGCAGCACTGGCAGTTCTTCATATTCTCTCCATTTCTTAATTTACATTGATATTATCGAAAAACAGTTTTCCAGATATCACTGAGCTATTTGGAACAATCAAACTCTATTAAAAAATCAATTACAGTTATCACTAAAGCACTGTTACACACCCATTTGAGAGTAATATAAGCAGTTAATGCTACTTATACTTGGCAGCTTTAGCCTTGAACATGTTTTTGCAAAATTGATTTTCCTTTCTCACTGGCTTTTTCAAGCCATGGAAAGTGGGAAAGTGTAGCAGGAAGCTTACTCAAGACATGATTTTTATACTGTGATTTATTGGGAACAAGTAAGTCAAATTTGGGGGAGTGAGGGGTGAAAAAACACATGTACAGGTTTTATAAATATACATCATAATGTTGTTTTATTTGTTTGAGGTTCTTCTCCGTTTCCACTCTGAATATTGCAGCCCTGGTTTAGAGCTGCCTTTTGCGACAGTTCACACTGGTGCCTCTGAACCGATGAAGCGAGGTCAGCACTCCTTTGTCTTCTTGTCAGCCCCTTTTCTAATGGGTGAGCACAGAAGTCACCCTGCAGCAGAAGAGTCATGTCTCGTGTGGCTTAAGCAACAAGTGTTGATTATAAAGTGTGGAGCAGAAGAAGAAAAGAATAAGGGTTTCCCTTACTCTTCTGGTAATGTTGGAAGGACATCCATATACTCGATGGAGCTAAATAGCTGAACTGTGCAGTGATCTCCCAGCCAAGGTGAGAAATCAGAGCTGAGTAACTTACCATTAGCAGGGTGATGGGCTTTGATATATATAGGCATTTTTACACTCACATCCCAAGATGACCAAATCAGGTCCTTGGCAATCTGCCTTCATGAAGTACCCCTGCTACAATCACAGTATCTGACACTATATCAACACACTGTTTCTTCTTCATGCCTGTGCCTGATACAGATGCAGAACTCCCCTGGCTCAACACAGTCCAGGCTGAACCTGATGGATTATAGCTTCTTTTGGCTCAAATATTAGCAAATCAAGGTGTAAAGGTCAACAAGGTTAAAAACCCTCTTATTCATATCTGGGAAGACTTTGAGAATTCAGATATGGTTATTTGGGAACTCGATTCACCCCTAGGAAAGCGATCGGACCTACGGTCGACAGACTGTTAGTGAATCCGATACTGCCAGAGTCAGGCGTATAGCCAACACAGTATTTGATATTGCACAGAATCACAGAATGGTTGAGGTTGGAAGGGATCACGAGATCATCTAGTCCAAGCTCTCCCTGCTCCAGCAGGGACACCTAGAGCACGTGGCACAGGACTGCGTCCAAGGGGGTTTGGAAGATCTCCAGAGAAGGAGACTCCACAGCCTCTCTGGGCAGCCTGTTCCAGGGCTCTGTCATCCTCACAGGAAAGAAGTTCTTCCTCCTTCCCCGCAGGACCACAGCTTTCAAACTGCAACAATGATACTCCCCGTTTTACATTTTTTCCATCGAAGTATATAAAGGCAAATCATCCCTTGTTTCACTGCTTCTGCCTCGAACTTTTACATTGTAAGCTGAAGCAGATTCCAAAATTCTAAATCCAGAGAGATAGCTCATCTCCCAGAGGACATTTAGCATTTTTTAATAATCTCAAAGCGTTCAGATACGATTGATTTACCATTAATTATTCAGACACATGAAGATGCATAGACTATACACAGACTGGAACGCAAATAATAAACATACTACCTACTAAAAAACACAAATATTTGACAAAGCCACCTCTGCCCCTGTATTTTTATGTTTCTGAGTTTCTCCACCACTTTTGTACACAAGTCTGGGTTTATTAAGGAGTCCAGATTCTGTAGTCCTGTGTGTGAATCCAATTAAATAACTTCTCGGTATTATGAAAGCACTCTTCTTCCTTACTCCCACTCCCTAGGTTACAAGATCTATAACAATATCTTGAGATTTTCTGCTTTCCAAAAATTTGTTGGTTTCAGTGGCAGTTTTTCTTGAAGATCTGTCTGTCTTTTAACTTGAAGCCCTGCAGAAGTGTGATTTTTTTTGCAGTCACAACATGTGGGAATACCACTGCTGTGGGAACATTAAAGAATAAGGAGTTTTCATTTTGACCAAAATGACCATAAGGATCCTACAGCATCAGACCAGAGTCTTTAACAGCCCAGGGGGACACCCTTAACATCATCCCACACTTTATTTTATTTCTTTCATAGTGAGGAAGGTGGCAGTGTCAGCAACAAAGGAAACAAATACCTTTTAATGTATAAAAACTCTGAGCAGTGGAAATTGGCTAGAGAGACAGTTGTTCTCTTGACAGCTTCTTCTCTCTTGAAAAATCTTGCACAGCTAGTGCAGTTTGTGTGCAAAGACCCTGAACGGGATCTAGCTGCAGGTTGCTGATGTAGTTGGTTTGAGGAGCAGAGAGAAAGCATGACATGTTGGTCCAGTTAGAGAGCTATCATAAAAACACCCTGAAAGACATTTGTGCAACGTCCTCCTCTTATTGATACCTTCTTCACTAGTGAACGAGGTAGATAGTTTAAATATATATAGCCATTTCTTACACCCTCCTCCAATTTTGCCAGGCTGAACGGCCCTATTTTTTCTCCATTTGCCTCCCCCTCCACCCACCTCCAACTGGCTACCAATCTGTGACACTTTTTGCTCATTTGTTACAGTTGTGCAGGCTGGCCCTGCTGTGCATGGAAAAACAAACTGGCTCATTTCCTCTCTGCACTTCTAGCCCATATGCACAGCATCAACACAGGGCTCTCTCAAGCTATATTACTATAGCAACTGGTCTCAGATCTCTCTCAGATCCATTGTCTCAGCTGAGTATTCAATGCTATATAAAAGGCTTTGGCCTGGATGTATTAATGCTTCCCAGTTCACCTTATTGCCGTTTTTGCTATTGTCAAAATAAATGTTCAGAATTATGGAAAGAGCCAAACCCACTGGATATCCTGTAACAAATATTGAGATAAATATAATAAATAAACAATAAGAGGGAACTAGCGTATTTTTCTTTCAAACTCCTACTTCAGGTGAAATGTTCTACCTCTACCTCTGAAAGGGCTCAAAATTAAGCAAATTCTAGAAAACCCTTCTAAAAACTATTTTTGAAATGGTAATATATGACTATGTCATATAAATGGTAATAATGTCTATGTCAAGGTTGATTCAGGTTTATCACTTGGTCTTTTGGGGTTTAGGTCATTTGCTCAGCCTAACCTCACACACATTTAGTCATGTGATTAAGTGACTCCTTGAGAATAGAATTAAACAATACACATGTAGATTCATGAGTAATATGACTTTGGAAGAACTGTCTAAAAATGTTTATATTCAATTAAATGCTTCTGACTATAGCTAGTTATCCAATAAGATTATTTCAAGTCTTTTTCACTCATTCCAGTAGTGGCTTCAAGGCTTTTCTAGCTCATGAAGCTCTCAACAAAAAATCTTGTGACAGACTTATGTGCAAAATCATGTACTTGACAGATAAGGTAATCTTGTTGTATGTTATATATATTGTTTTACTTTGTCACTGCACGTCTCTTAAGACAACAACAAAGATTTTAACAAGATTTATAAAGTTCTGGGAGGGTAACCCTACTGCCTGCAGAGAGCCATCCTCATTGAAAGTGATTATTTCAAATTTTAAACAATAATTTATTTCACTATAATGAATATATATATATATGCTTATAAGAACATTCATATATATACTCATATAATAAGAAATTATTTTACTATAATGCTTTCATTTCAATATAACTAACAGCTAATGGGAGTCTACACTTCTTTGCCTGTTTATCTTATCACCTGCAGGCTAACCTGTGGCTGATATGTTGCATTTTGGCCACTATTGTTGTTATTATATTCTTTTTTCTTCTAAATAAACAATTTTAAAAGCAGTCCACAAAAAATGAAGTGTAAAAACAACCTTTTAAAAATCCTAGTATGTTCTAGAATTCTTTTTGCTGTAGTACATATGTATATATATGTGAACATTACTACTTAAACAGTAACATGTTCCCAAAACTTTGAAACTCAGACATTAAAAAAATGGAACAGAAAAACACCATAAACCATATGATTCTTCTATGATCAAAATCAAGAGGATTTTAAGTGGTAAAGTGGTAAAGAGCATACATTTTGGAAGGAAATAAAATTCTTAGCTTTCATAAGAACATAAGCTAAGATGGTAGTAGTAATCTGTGTCTTTATGTTGCAAATCTTTCAGCTTATGCTGTAACTTTACATTTTAATGAAAAATCTTTGTTATTTAGTTTTTCTTACCACTCCTTTCTATCCTCTATTTTAAAACAAACTAGATGATATTTGTTCTTCGCTCCAGGATGAAATCTGTAGAAAGGTCTGACTCACACCTGCTGTTTTATCCACATGTTATCTTAGCTGTCAAAACCGTCACTGGGAGCAACTAAGATGAGTAAGCTAAGGAAGATCAAGACCCTTGTATCTATCCAATGTAATATCTTTCTTTTCTTTATATATTTTTTCTCTCTTTCATAGTGATATGATTTAGAAAAAAATCTTTAAAACTTAAACAAATTGTCTCCACAGATGATAATGAAAGATTCAACCTTCCTAAAAAAATGAAAAAGAAAGGAAATGTAATTTAAATGAAAAAGTGTGGGTATTTGGTACTTGGAATAAAATTCAGTATGAAAACACAGTGTATTTTGTATGTATGAAAAAAGAAGCAGTATGAAAATTCAGACTTCCATTCAAGTGCTCTGCATATTGAAAAGTAAGATGCCTCAAACCAGCACAGTGCTGCCTAACTCTAACCATAAGAAAATGCTGTTCTGAGTGGGGACTTTCTGTAGAGGCACAAGATGTGTTATTCAAGGCTGAGGCGAGGCATCTACATGTACTCCAGAAGAGATTTTTAAACAAACTGTCCTTGGTATATCTTCTTTCAAGGAAAAGTTGAGACTAACTCATAACCTGAAAAAAGATGCAGAAGAATAGATTTGTGTCTCATTTTATTTAACAGCAAAAAGCCATTCTTTAAAAAAGCAGGGCACTGGTTAACTCTTTCCTTGCCTGAAGGCACTCCCAAACATGTGCAGAGTCTCTGACCTCTGAGCGTACATGCATACATACATACATACATACCTGACCACTGAGAGGAGACCATCAAGAGGAGCCAGCTCTTGCTCCCCTTGCTCCCCAGCTAGGAACAGACTTGGAAAATTTGGCCTGAAGTCAGGCTAGAGACTGTTCTGGTCCCCATTTCTGGGATTTTGAATGCACCTGAGGCTTAAGTGACTGTTGGATAGCAAATAACAAAGGCAATATCTTCTGATGTAGGGATCAAACCATAGAGCCCCTCCACCATGTCTGAGCACCTTACTGAGCTGGGTTATCTCTCCTTTATTTTCTCAGTACCACGAGTGACTTATTTTTCTGTACTGTAACTAGTAGTGAGGTTGTCAGGGTGCTCTGCTGTGAGCTGGAGAGAAGTTTTAGATCCCTGGGATCAGAGAAAGACACTGAATCGCTTTAGGGAACACTGAATCTTCACATTGATTTATAAGGAAGCAGCATTTGTGAATGCATTCTGGACAGAGAGACATTTTGCCAAAAGGTCATTATATATAGTGTGGGAAACAACCCACTTACTTAGGAGAGGACTTTGTAAGGGAATTTAGGCAGAAGAGTCTAAAGAGACATTGTTGAGTGTCAAAGTTAGGCCCACATATCAGTCTTTACCTTAAACCTCTTCTAGTGTCCTTGCAGGCACCAGAAAGTAGAGCTTCCTAACATGCAGAAGGTTTTAAGGCTAAAAGAAATCCGGAGGCATTTAAGGAACTTTGTGAAGTCTCAGACAGTTTTAAGGATATCAGCACTGGAGCTGAGCATGTAATTCAATCACAAACCCACACAAGATGCATAGAAGCTTAATCTACCTCTCTGTCAATATATCTGTCTATCTTACATCTGGCCTCAGGCTGCCCAGGAAGTTCTCAGTAAAACAGAAAATTGACCCCAAACTACCAAATTCTAAGGAAAGGTTTTCATGGATGTATTATCTCTTCTCCTGGTGAATGATTTTTTCTTTTTTTTTTTTTTGAGCAAACTCAGAAATGTGTTGTGCCAACATATATTTCTATCAGTTATTCCTAAAAGGCTAAATCTGGAAGCACAAATACAAATGTCTGTGGGATTTCTACATTTGTAGTCATGTTAGTTATTTTGAGCTAAGTAGTTTTTGGCCACACTGCAGTTCAAGTTAACTGATCTAGAAGCTGCACCTGCGCAGTTGCATATCTGGGCAGAGGTTAAGGGAGGGAGCTGCAGAGCAGTTATATGAAGGGTAGAGGTCAGACTCGGTTTTCCACATTTTTTCCCTTCTCTCATTTCCCTCTCCATTCACATTTAAGTCCTGCACTGACATAGGGTTTATTTGTCCCTAATCTCATGTATTGATTTATATTTTATGCTTTTATAAGTAGGAAAGCGTGATGATGGTGATATTGAATAGAGTAGCTAAGGATATTGTGCTCTAGATCTTGTCTGAAAAGCAGCTTCTCTGCCCAGTGTGCAATGGAGCAAACAATCCTGCATGCAGGAGGGACATTTGCTCCTATATTTCAAGGTTGGGCAAGGCTGAGGGTTCAGCGGTTTCCCACAAATCAAGCACACCTTCCCGAATTTGCAAACTGTACTTACACACTCAGTAATTTCCTAAGATTGGTTAGTACCAATTACACTGGTTAGTAATTTACATACAAATATATGATTCCTTACTCATTATATTCATTATTATGTATGCTCAGGGGAAGGGTCTTTGTCTGGGCGAGGGTCTTTTTGACCTATGGGCATCATTTCTAGTATTATAATGAAGACAGTTCACTTAAGAATATTTGGACCTTGGGTTTTCTTGTCAGGTTTGCAAGATATGAAGAAACATCCTGATTTTAATGAGCAGCTTCAGATTGTCCTTGGTTAAAGAATGTTCACTGTCTGTTCTACTGATAAGTTTCTCCCCATCCTACCAAGATACAGGGGACATCTGCTCTACTTATTTTAAACAAGAGGATCATCCTTCAAAATAGGACATGCAATGTGAACAGAAATATGGTGTTTTAATAGAAAAAGGACAGGTCTGGATTTACTGAGTCATTGAACCTTTACATATTTGATTGATAAACTAACATTAAATAAAATTTATACGATTTATGGTAAAAGACTAGCCCACAGTCAGGTTTAGACAAGTTTTATTATTGCAGTGATTTCTTTACTTTGCTAATGGTGACCTTAAGTTTCTCAAAGTTTGTTTATCTACTAATTAGGATACGAATTGACTTGATGACTGGGTTCCTTTGGGAAGCACTAAGCAATGCTTGAAAGGAGGTTAGGCTGTAGGGGTGCTTTGCATGGTAGTCCTTGGTTCTCAAGATGTCAGAAAACAGCAGCTTCTCAGTAACACTGAGTAACACTGACACAGCTGACTCACCACAGTCTTCATTTATCCAGCCATGAATAAATAAAGAGAATTGTTAAATAACCACCAACTGTTTTATTGCAGTTTGTCAGCACTGTGAAAAGTCTGCCAATTTATGCATCCCACAAGTAGTGATACCTGTAAGGGAAAAGCATTGGGTTCACAAGGGGGATCTCTTATCCCCTCCCAAATTCCACATGACTACATAGAGAAAGGAAGATTAATCTATAAATAGACGAAGGAACCCAGCTGCAATAATCATCACTTTCCTTTGAAGTCTATATCAGTAGGAGAATGGGGAAATGGGTCATTTTGTGGCAGGTGACAGGTAGCAGAACCTCTTCCCTGCCCAGGTGCCATTGATCAAGCATGGGAGCTGGATGCTGAGCCCGTTGCTCGTGCTGCACCACGCAGCAGGCAGCAGTGCTGGGGAGGGGGCCAGCCAACGCTGACACCAGCAGCACGCGAGGCCTCTGAGACTGCGTGAGGGGCGACTCCGCTCCACCCTGCTTCCACCCTCTGCTGTAGAAATGCACCCGTGTCATGCGCTGCTGAAAGGCTTGAGTCTCCCTTGCCTCTGACACTGCCCAGAATGAGGAAAAGGCAGCTGGAGTCCTATTAGTTTCCCTCTCGAGAGTTGGCTGCTCAAATGAAGAATAAGCAGGTGAATTTGGTGAGTTTTCCATCTTGTTTAAATGTCTTGAAAAGAAGTAGTTTTTTAAAAAATATATTTTTATTTATTTATTTAAGTTATTATCAAGTATTATGATTGTTCTTCCCTAATTCTCTAGTCACTCTTGGGACACTCATGGAAAGAAAATTTCTCTAAGTAGCTCACTGTGAGATCAGGTGCTTTGTGGGACAGAATGATTGCAAAGACGCAAAAGCCTGAAAATATCAATTTTTCTGGCTGATGCAGTGCTAGAGCACTGGAGATGTTGTTTCACACGCTGTTTGTGTGTTCGCTGTTCCAGGACAGGCAAGTAAAATCATTTCCAATCTCTTAAATAATTCAACAGTGTACATAGGGGTGAAATGAGGGGATGTGAAATATGACGGAGCTTAATAGAACATAATTAATTTTTAATTTTTGGATAATATTTAAGAAAAAAAAGTTGCACTTCTGTAGCTATGAAAGAGTCCTACTTAGTGTCTCAATTTGTATTTTCAGTTTGTTGGAAGGATTTTACTTAATTAATGTACAGAGATTTTGTATGTAGCATACATTACATTCTTGAGGAAGCATATGTGGGCTTTGTTCTGCGTACAATTTTTCTATTTTATTAATATCTGTTGTAGTGAATAGGAAGTATCCATCAAAAGAAATGACACCTTGTTCTATACCCTGAGTGATATATGATTGCTTTTTGAGAGATGATGCTAAACTCTGTTGGAAACTTCTGGTTTTTGGATATGAATGTTATGTTTTTATCCCAAAATTTGCTTTGTTATTGCTTTCAACATTACCACTTAAAATATTGGTCATTTTTAGACTGTTAAAAAGCCTAACTTATTTTGATATAATTTGGATAATTAAGTCATAGAGCTTTTCTTCTCCTGTGAAATTAATTTTTAAATGAAATGTATTTAGGTAGAAAAGTATTTAGGTAAAAATCTATTAGGTAAATAGTTTTGAACTATGGTAAATGATCCCACAACTTTTTATAAGATAAGTTCCAGTGTAAATTGTACTTCTTCCTTCACTTTTCATACGGCGACTTTATCAGTACCCTTGGTTGAGAGACATTGCAAAGTCAGGTAAGTCATGTTGGCTGTTCTCTTACAGTGAGGATTACAGGGGCAAAAGTTGTATTTGCACCAAGTAGGGGCTATGCAAGTAAGCATGTTATGTTATAAGAAATTATTATCACAGGTTTAGGAGAGTGAGGTTTGTGACTTGCTGAAAACATTCAAGTCACTTTAGTAACACTAGTAAGACCTCCATATAGATGGCTTCAAATGATGAGGTTTTCCCCTGGATTTTAAAGCCCAAACCTTGTGGGATGCAAGGGGGCAGACAACAAGATTGTTCTCACTTGTGCACAGCATCAGTAGTAGGATGTAGAGGCTCTCACCTGCTAACACTTACATGAGAGCTGAAGATATCTCAACACTTCTTTGAAAATGAAAATTCTGCTGGTTACTAGACTGCACAGGGAGTTTAGTTACTGCTTTAGTTGCTTGTGAAGGCTTCCTAACAATGTTCTTTGCTCTATTTGTTATCCTGTAGTAAGTGTCCTGAAAAGTATATGGAGAGGAGGGCTGTGGGGGGGAATTTAGCTGTGGACATTGAAATGGTTTATGATCTCCAAGTCCCAAACTAACTTCTACAGTAACTTAAAGTTACACATGAAGTGTAATTTAAGGATCGTATTTTCTGTAATTTAATCATAAAATTGTATTATTTTTCCGGTCCCACTGCTGTCCTTCCCTCCCTCTGTCTCCAAGCAGCCATACAACTATAAACACAGAAGTGCACTCAAAACATTTAAGATAGCTCTTGAAAAAGCCATCCAGACCTTGCAGAGATCTGATATGTTTTATGCAGTTTTTGTATTTCCCTCTCTTAGTGCAGATAATCACACAAAAACAAGACATCTGTTGATTTCTAAGGTCTTATCCCTGCTGATTTTGATGTCACAATGTTCTCTATAGCAATGCTAACTGTTATGTCACAAATGGTGAAGCGAGCAACAAACAACAGGAGGGTACCATAAAACAATAAACATAAGTTCACATGAGAACAAAATAATATTAAAAAAGGAGGGGAAAATTAGAAAACAACGTTGTCTCTTAGTAGAAATTCCTTGGAAGGGCGTGATCCTTTTAAGAAAGGCCATACTCTTAAGAACTCCTAGGAATGTAATTTGCAAGGTCTCATTTAAAACAAAGATGAAGGCTAAAGGATTAGAAGGCAGTTGTTTAGATGTTTTGCTTCTAGACCTTGAAAATGTTCTTGAAAGCTCAGTTATGCAGTGGCCTGCTTTTAAGAGGTCTCTGTTGCAAGAATATTAAGTGTAGCTGCAATATGTATTGCTCTACCTTTGATGACCAGTGAGCAGTATTCTGACAGTGGCAATCTTGTCCTCCTATATGCACTGAAAACTCTTATTATTGTTATTTAATGGTTATGCTGTTGTAAAAAGTCCCTGGTAGTACAGTAAGTGTATCAGTCCTACTGTTGTGAGGTGTCTCTTCTCAGAAAAGTTGAAGTGTAAAGAAAAGGCCAGGATGCCACTGGGAAAAGATTTCCATGACCAGTACAAAAGATCAAGGAAGTGTAGGGCTTTGGTCATGTCCTCCTGGAGAATGGTGAGACTTGACCTCCTGGACCCTGGTCCCCTTGCTTCCTCCAGCTCCCCCTGCTCCATCTCCCTGCTGGCGCTGTGAATGGAAGGGCTGCTTCAGGACAGCCCTGTGCATGGTATCATCACGGGCAACTCCTTAGCACAGTAAACCTAGAGAGCTGGCACAAGCTGGATGTTGCAGCACTTCCCAGTCATGGCTCTTAAATGTATGGATGTCATCCCAAATTGGTACCAAATGGACAATTTTCTAGTCTGTGGGCATAGCTGTCCACTTCGCTGGCATGGTCACTGCCATTGGTGCTTTCCATCCATCTTGGTGTCAGGCTGCTCTGCTTCCTCACATGAGTCCTTCTGCCTGGGAAAGTGTCCCACTGCATTTTGCTAAGGACTGAAAGCTGTTGTGCTGCACAGATCCTCAGTGCACACTGGACCGGATGTTTTGGGGGAAGAAATGTACCACCACCAGGATGACCTGGTGCTTCCACTGGTGAGGTAACTTGCCAGTTTATTCCAGCTGCAAAACAACTGAAGGTTATATATGTTGATCACAGATGTTTGTTTTGAGGATTTGGTCTTTGAGGTTCTTGTGCATGTAGCTCCCTTTCCTCTCTGTTGCCATTGATGGCTGGTCGCTGATGACATTGCTGTTTAAGAAAGAGGTTCAGAGAATTAGTTCTATAGTGCAAATTTAGTTGTTATAGTGATGGGGACTATCATAAACTTTACTTTTAAAAGCTAGGCTTTTATGTGATCACTTGGTGCCTTGAGTACAAACATTATTCAAGGTAACATGATTGAAAAGTTGGGGAAGGTGATGCACAAGGAGATGGTGGGAACGTTGCTACAGTATTTGGTGGTCTATGCTTTTGTGTACCAGATAGAGAAGGGAAAATGTTTTGCTCAGAGCAGTTACCAGATTCATTGTTCAGGGAATGACAGGGGAGAAAATCCTCTTTTGAAGAAAGCATCTGAAATAGAAGAGGGAAGCAGCATTTCTACAGAGGAAGTGATAGATTTTTTTACTCATATCTGTCTAGGTTTCAGATGAATTTTGATTTATCTTGGGTGGAACCTTCTCTTAAAAGATTGTGAGCTTGAATGGTTTGAAATTTTTTTTTTTTTTTTTTTTTGGTACTAGGTAATTGCTGTGAATGAAATGGACAATTGTTAAATCTTTATGATAAGCTTCAAATAACAAGCAGGTATCATTCTAAGTTTTCTTGTGGCAGCTGGTTACTGTGCTGTGGTTTCCAGTGTGCCAAGTGCATATGCTGATTGCAGGCTGTCAAAATGGAGATTGGATCTAATTTTAGGGGTAGGTCAGAATTAGAGCAAGTAGCAGAGGAAAAGCTGCATGAAGTTGCATTTTTCCCTACTCTCTAAGTGAATGAGTCTGGAGCAATTTAGAATTTCCTCTAACAACAGTTTAAAATGAAGAGCTCAGGTAACTAACATGTAAATCATTCCCTTGATTTTTCTCATGTTGTCCTACTTATTTCTTATGGCAAAATGTTTGAGATTCTCACAAGCGCTGATGGGGGTTACCAGGCTGATAGCTGACGAGACCATTGCCTCGTTAGAGCTGGGCCTTTGATTCCTGATCCCAGGAATGCTGTAGCTTCCCCCGAGGACAGTGTTTGCTTGCAGAGCACTGTAAAGTGAGAGATTCTGCAAGATCTGGAGACGCTCTGTGTTTCGGAGGTTTGTGGAGCTGGGATGGGCCAGTCGCTGCATCCTGGGAAGGCTTGTGCATCTGTGAGGTGGCTTTGCCCTCTGGCGGCCCGTGCTCGAAAAGTCCCCTGGCTCATGAAAGGAAACCTCCTTGGAAGGTTGTGAAGAGTGGAGGAAAGGCTGGCTTGTGCACTGAGTGTAATAGCAAAGGGATGGGAAGTTGTTGGTGCAGGCAGCAATGCCCTGGCACCCAGAGAGGTAATATCAAACTAATGTGTGCAATTAGAGCTGATGCTTTTATTTTATTTTATGGTACCTGCAAGTAAGGAGCATGGAGAAAATTCCATACAGAGAGAAGGTTATCCCTGCCCCAAGAAAAGCTTATTTAGTTTGAAGGGGAAAAAAATTAGAAGTCATTGACAAACCTAATCCTATAAAATAGGGAAGACAGAGCCTCCTGTTTTAGTCATTTTACCATTCACAAGCAGCGATCTGTCAGCTAAATGAAAAATAATGTACTTGCAGTACCTATGCAAGTGTAGAACTAATCTCTGCAAAAGTTTTGTTTTTCTTTTATGGAGAGATCGCATACAGAAATAGCTACTGATAAATGACTCAAAGACTAGGTAATGTCATGGGAATATATATTTGTCTAGGGACCCTGGTGGGACAGAGCTCTTTCTTTGTTAACTGCCTGTATTTGGGCCAGAGCACAGGCCTGCAGCTATACCCTGTAGTAAGATACTATTTAAGAGTGGTCTCTCAGTTTGTGTAGTTGTTGCATAAAACTTTAATGGAAAAGGACAATAAAATAAACCTTGCTACCACACATATGACTATATGATACGTAAATCTTCTTTCTGAGCATTTGTTTTCTCTCTTGTGTTCTGAATCTTGACTAATTATCTAAGCTTTGCAAAGGCCTGTAACCTATGGAAAGGGATAGTACAACACTGGTGTCACAGATACTGAAACTGTTCCCAACATCTCTACACTCCACAAATGCTGTGCTGAAAGAGATGTCAAAACTGTGCTAAGAAGTTCATTTCCCAAACACTCAGGGGAGGGTTCCCCTTGTACAAATCACCTGCTGCTGTTTTCACACCAAAGCTTGTAAATTCCTTGGTATCCAAAATGATGCTGTTCATCCAGGTGAATCAAGGACTTAGAGATATTTTTTCATGATACGGGTATCAAAATATACATATGTATACATATATATTTGTATGTGTATATACGCATGTACACATGCCTAATGTGACACTATAAGGAGTAATAAACTTAAATAATTTAAAACTTAAATTAATACCTGAGAACACTCCCTAGTCAAAGTAGGGCTTAAAAAAAACTTCTGTCTTTTCTTTCTCTTTAGAAGCCGAACAAAAATGTTTTATCTTTTCTGTTCCATTTTTACTTTTTATTTTTCAATTCTGCATTGTCTTTCCCAATCAAGTTCATTTCCACTCTCCTCCCTCCTCCTCTGCTCCTCTTTCATCCCACCATCTAACACCAACTATTCTGTTTCTGTTACCATGGTATCTTACACTTCCCCAAATCTCCATACCTCTCTGTGTAACTGCTCTTTGTTTCTTCATTCGGGTATTTTCCAACTCCTACAGCTGTGTATATATACACAGCCTCTTTCAGGGCTGCAACTCACATCTCTTTATTCTTCTATCGGGAGCAGGGTACTTGTTCCTGATTTTTCACCTTGCTAAAGCAACCTCAGTAGCCAACCAAGGCTTAATGCACAGCTCAGTGTTTCTGGTGGGCATAGTGACAGATGCAAAGCATGATCATCCATTAAGTTACTGAAAATCTTAGGACACCAACTATTTTAAATTAAACAAACAAACACAAAAGAGCAGTTTAAATGATTCACATGCTATTGCTCTTGATTCTCATGTCCAAACATTGTCCATATTAGAAAATACTTTTTTTTAAGGTGCATGCCTCCAATGCCTCAAAATAATTCAATATTCAGGTAAATAATTAATGTCAGCAGGGCTGCTGTATCACTTGTAGTCTTCTAGTAAAATAAGATAACTTGTTATCTCAATATATTTTTCATACTATGTAACTGGACTCAAGGTATTTGTCCATTTCCCAGTTTCTTAGACTTGCAAGTATGTTGTCAAAAGCTTGTTAAATAGAGACATTGGTAATCAGTAAAAACACATCATTGTGTGTATGGCAACAGAGCTGGCACCTACTCCTGTAGATGCTCACATATTTCACAGCAATTAATAGCATACAATTGACAGTTAAGCTAGTAAAGCATGAAATGAAACCAACCCCTCCCCACTCTTTTTTAACTTACAAGATCTGAATGATAAAACTTATTCTTCTTGAGATTCCTTACTCCTTTTTGTAACAAGTTTTATTGCTATTCAGTTGAAAAAGAGGAGAAAAATAACAGAAAATACTCTTTAAACATGTGCTTGAAAAAAATCTATTTCCACACTGTAAAAGCCTACAATTTTCAGGTTTCTTAAATTCAGATGCTGGACAAAATGATGATTACCTTCTTTAAATATTCCACCCAGAACATTTTTTTAAAATAATTTATTTTCCAATCAGTTCTATTGTAGCTGCAGTTTTATTTTAAAAACTTTCCATTTTTAAAAATACTCTTGTTTATGTAGATAAATAAGCAGTGTATTCCTCAAACTCTTATGTTTTTGTATGTCATTTTTCTTCCAAAGGATAAAGAAATGCGAAGATGATCCAATGACTGAAAGAATCTAGGCACTTAACAAAGATACTAACTATAGATTTCTGAAGTTAAATGATAAGAATATTTGCTATGATATATGGTGTACTAGCTTTGTTTGTCAGTATTTGTGCAGCTCATTTTAAAATATTCTATTATTAATTATCTTTCAGATTTAGCTTAGTTTTCTCTGTCTTTAAAGCTAGTGGAGAGCTTTGTGGTTTTTCTTAAGAAAAGCTTTCCTTTGATACATACAGCAACAGCAATTGCGTAGAAATACTTATGAAAAAGCTAACAAATGGATAGGTGACTCAAAATAGAACAAATTGGGGAAAAAAAAGGGTAAGATAGAGTTAAGAACTGAACCAAAAGTTTTAAGAAGACATTCTTGTTTCATTGATGAGACTGTTTTGGAAGGATTTGAGAACTAGCATATGGTTAAAAAAAAAAAAAAAGTAAGGAAAATGCCTTCCATGGGCACTTAAATAGGTGTTGGCTGAATGGTGAAGAGAGAAAATTAGAACTGACAAGAAGGCCAGCAAGACTTTGGTGAAGGATCACAGATCGATGCTCTGTTTGCGTACCAACATGTTGTTGGTGGTTGTTTGCATTTGGGTTGGTTTCAACCCAACTGTGGTTTGGGTTGAAAAGGCAAGTGCCTTCTTCCCTCCTCTACAACAAATACCCGCATCTTCTGCCTTGGTGTAAATTCTCTTTACTTTTTCTTTAGGCCTCTGCTTCTTTCTGCTGACTGCTCTACAAAACAGTGTAGGAATAATAAATCTCACAGCAGAGAATTACTTCAGCCTAGTGACTAGTCATTCCTATTCATAGTTTAAATCAACATCTGGCATATTCTACCACAGTGACTGAATTTAAAAAGAAATATCTTCAAAGTTACTTCCTGTTGAAATACACCTGCTTAAAGTCAAAAAAAAGGCAAAAATATTTTTTAAGTTCGACAATGTCCTCTTAAAAACAGCCTGCGTGTATGCAGACTTGTCCTTCCCATGCCCACCAAACTGCGCTGGAGATCTGTGCTCTAGATATGTGCAGGTCAGGTTTTATTCAACAAGGCCTCAAGGACCCAGCATGTCCTACCTCAAGATGTTCATCTGAGGAAAAATGAGCTCTGAACCTGTCAGTGAGGCATGTGTGCTTTTTTTTTTTTTTGGCATATTTTCTCTTTGGTATCCTCATACAAGCGAGACATGGACATATTTCCAAGCAGAATATGTCCATTAAAATGATACATTTTCAAATGCATGCACTGTGCCCTGTCTTTCCTCCTTATACTACCCCACAAAAAACCAGCAGCGATAATACTGCTATTAATTTCACAAAATTCCCGTCACAGAGGCTCAGGCATACTTTCTGTTTTAGACTCCTACATTGTGTTATGCTCCTAAATGTTTTTAAAGCATTAAGCATTTTGTGACTTATTAACCTGTTAGACAAATCCTCAGTGCAACAGAATATCTTTAAGCAAATCTAGACTATTCTTCACGCAGAATAAAGATCTAACACCCATAAACACCTGAGTAAGTGGATCCAGAGCATAGTGAGAATCCTTGTGGAAGACCTGGCAAGGAGCTGGTGACTTGCAGAGGATGTGGTAGCTGCGTGAGTGCACAGACCATGTTCCCATTGGAGCCAGGCAGGCTCACTCACTGACCAGCTTGCAGTGCAAGTCCTTTATTAAATCTACCTTGTTTGACTACTCATGAGCTTTGAGTGTCTCTTTCCAATAGTATCTGATCCTTTCTTGCCCACATTGTAGTCAGAGGAGCACAAAAAAGTAATCCTAAGGATTCTCCATGATAAGATGAATGCTGCTGTGATAAAAGTATGTTGTGAAGTGAGATCAACTGCTCATGTGTCTACAACATACGTAGATGACAGGACTGCTAAGTACTCCTTTAGGACTGGACTGAAACCTATTATTCAGAATAGAAGAGGAGAGAGAAGCATATAGCTATATGCTAGGCAGTGCTTTCCCTAGGTAGGCAGTGCATTACCTGCTGCTCTGTGCTTTAATTAGTGTTAACTCTTCAAAGCAGAAATTTTCTGTTATGGTATTATAAACCTACATAATAAAAATAATAAACCTAGCCATATCAAATCGCACAATCTCCATGGCAATGAGAGGTTTAACCTAGGCTCATTTAATAAAGCCACAATTTCATACAGTGAAATTCTAAGTATTGGTAAGCGGGTTTTACCTAGCTGTCTCAACCACAGCTTTAAGCAACTTTAAGAGGGAGAGACTTTAGTCCTTTATATAATATGCTGCAGCAACTGGCCACAGCTTTTAAAACTCTGGTCAAAAGTGCTTAGTCCTCTGAAGAACCATCTTGCAGGCAGATTGTTTTCTAGGTTGTATTTTGGATAAAAGTTCAGTTAAAATCTTCTGAGTCTAAACTTGTTTTATGTTGGATACAGCACCAAGAGGTACTTGATTGTCCTCTGTCTTGTCTGTCCAACAGTTATGTAGTATTTAATCAGCTTTATTGTTCTCCTCTTGATGAATGACAAATCCAATTAAGAAATTTTGTTCCTTTGGAACAACACAAAAAGAACATAAGTGCCTTAGAAATTTATTTGCATCCTTTACTGCTGTTACACTTGTCTAGTACTTGCATTTTTTTTTTTTTAATATTCTTTCTCAACAAGCAGAGTGGGCTTGTTGGTGGCACAGAGCAATGTTACTGCTGGTTTTCAGAGGCCAGGGGAGAGTGACAACCCTGCAACATGCTCCAGAAGGGCCGACTTTTCCTTGTTCTTACTTCCCACTCTCAGAAGGGAAAAGAGCTTGGGAATAAGCCAGGTGTAGCATCGGAGACTGCCTGCTCAGGTCGGGTATGATATGCACGAGGCTGAGGTCTCCTGTGTCTCGGGGACTATTTGTTCAGGCTGCAGAAGAGGCTGGTATGTGATGTTGGTACTGTTGTGCAGAGGGATGTGTTGTTTGGCAGCTGGAGTGCTTGGTTGGGAAGGAGGGGGTGTGGGGTTTTAATGTTTTGTATTGTTTTTTGAAGTGAGGCTTCTCTGTTTGGGGTCACGTCAAGAATTGCCATTCAGGGACGGAGCAGGTCCCACTGCAGGTAAGTGTTTACGCAAGATATGGGCACTGGCTGACTATTTATAATAGCCAATAAAAATTTAATATTACAGAGCTTGCAGCCTATTTTGGAATGACTGAAGGTATCTTGAGCTGCTATACATCATCTGTAACAGTTGTTAAGTATTCTATAAAAGTACCTGACATGAATACATGAATACCATGAATACCATACCATACCATACCTACCATGAATACAATATCTGCATTTCACAAGGAAAAATACACAAAATATCTTTTTCTCTAATAGACAGAATGACTTTATTCTCAATTTTCTCCTATTTTACTGTAGAGTTGTTTCAGAGAGAGATGTAGCCATGGAGAGCAACTTGCCTCTGCCTAGCTACATTTTTTACAGTCTCAGAGTTGGAAGTGAGCAGGAAAGGGGCAGAGGGACTCTGCCTCCTCCTCCACCTCCCCACACACACTGACCTTTTTGTGCCCTTTAAAACACAGTCTTTGCACACATGATGAAGTAAGGAACAGCAAAGCTGGTGAAATCCATGCCTATTAGTACCTTCTAGTATTCACTTACTACATCCTTCATGTACTGCCCAAGGACACTTTGCTAAAGAAAAAAGCCTATGTGTATGTGGTTTTTTTAGTTTTTTGTTTGTTTTTAATGTGATTTTTTACTGACAGCCTAATTTTTGACACCTATTTGGGAAATCTGCTGTAGTGTTCAATCAACCTCACTGTGAAGAAGTGCTTTCTTATGTTCAGGGAGAATTTCCTATATTTCCATTTCCTATATTTTAGTTTGTGTCCATTGCCTCTCATACTCCCACTGGCACCACTGTGAAGAACCCGGATCTGTCTTCATACCTTCCCATCACATGTTTATACTCACGAATAAAATCACCCTTGATCATACTGTCTCCTCACATGAGAAATGCTCCAGTTCCTCCATAGTTCTAGTCTTCATAGCTCTTTACTGGACCCCATCCGCTATGTCTATGTTCCCCTTGTTGTAGGAGTACAGTGCTGATCCAGCATTGCAGATATGTCTCATCAGGGACATCATTAGGCTTTTTTCCTTCCAGAGACATTAGCTGTGATCTGTCATTTTTGTATAGTATATCTCAGTTAAGTATCAGTGTTTTTTCCCCCTTTGGCTTCTGGATGCATATACATCATAATTTTTCCCTACTGGGTAGAGGCCCTGATGCACAATTCTTATGGCTGCTGGATACTCACTTTTAGCTAGCCACTGCATACGACTACCTTCAGTTAAAAATGAAAGTATACCTGTTATAACAACAGCTTTTTAGCTTGTTTAATTCTTTGGTTACTGCCCTAATTACTCTAATATTCACATTTAATTTGCATGCAAATGTTATGCAGTCAGCTGCATAATTTTCTCTTTACTCTTTCAACAGTTATAAGACTGGGCCTGGTTGATTCTGTACGTGAGAATGTGTGTTGGAGGTGTAACAAATATATGCACTTATTATGGTAAATATTTTATCAATAAAAACTTGGGTAGTTGGGGCTATAGTAAACATCATTTTTCCAAAGCACATCTTTTTGGCTGAATGGATTCTTGACTTGCCCAGCTATTTGTATTCTCTGGGAGTTTGGTGTTCAAAATGAATTTTAGCATTGTGAGATAAGTGAATATGTGTATTTAATGATAGCAAATATATCTTACCTGCTTTTTTTTTTTCAATGTTTGCATGCCAATGGTAAGAGAACCGTTCTGGTAAATTCAGAGCAGCTGCTGTTAAGTATCCCCTGAAGCACTTTTTTAACATTTTCTGCTAGTACATGCAGAGAGACGGAGGGTGTAGTTGTTTAGTTTTTGTGTGCCAAAATGAGGAAAATGACCAGAGGGTCATTAATTTTCAAAATATAAAATAAAGAAGAATAATTTAAAGAAATGCAACAGATTTGGAAAGAGATCAATCCAAGAAAGTTTCACTCTCCTGAGGGCAGATCCAAGTCTAGGAGTCTCCTATAGGAGCTGACCTGGGAAAGGCTGGCAACACTCAACTTGATTCAGTGAGAAGCTGCTTGCTCTCTGTCAGGAGGTACCAAAGCTGGCACGTTGGATTGTTTGTTTTCTTTAAATGATATTCCAGTTATTGTGTTGTTCAGCTCTGTGGCAACTGGCACTGGCATACTGCATTTTACTGACCATGCACAGGTCAGTAAGGTGATGCTTGGTAGTGCTTTCCCCCTATCTCTATGTGTTCTTTGGCAGGGAAAAGCTTTTACTTGTTTTACAGGAAAATAATTGCTGTCCTCCTGCTCCTAACCCTGTCAGGTACGGAGGGCCATGACAGTGTAAATGTTTCTTCCTGCCATAACTCAAGAATAGATGAGATTTATTTTACCTTTTTTTTCCTCATTTAAATCTCTGCAAATGAGGGCATATGTCTTAACAGATCTAAGTATTAAGTATGGAAAATCTCAGGAGGGTTCAATATGGAATTGAGATTTTTGTGTTTTATGTGTCTAAAAAATATCTGAGTAAAGAGCAAAAATAATTGTCTGAAGCTGTGCTGGAGATAAATGGGAAGGATCAGCCAGCCATGCCTTAAATTAGAACTTCTCTGAGTTAGCGAGTCATGGCAATATAATTCTTATATTGTGTTTAAGTCTGACCTGAAAAGTTCTCTTTTTGAAGTCCATTCCTATCTACCTTAGCAAAGCCTCCTGCTGAAGGCAGTCAAACTCTGTTTTCAGAAGGCTGAAGTCAAAGCCTTGAGCCAGGCCCCTGTATCACAGAGACTTCTTGCAAATACAAGAGTGCAGGACAGGAAGAGATCTGGGCTTTGAAGGTAAGCAAAAGTGCATGCTTATCAAGCCAAGGAGCAGTGAGATGTCTCCTTTGGGAGCCCAAAGGTAACCAAATTTTTTCTTAAAATTTCTGAGAAAAGCACCCAGAAATTATTCAAAGTGGAAGTCCCGATTTCGCGCTTCTTATAGAGGCATCCAATCTCTGAGGTGCTACACAGCTATCCATCCCACAGGCTGGGAGATGTTGGTCTAAACAGGAGCTGGACAAATCAGCAGAGGTGCTTTGGAAGTTTTGGCTTTGGCCAAAACTAGATATTCCCACTAATGTCATCAGCTACCCTACTGATTAACTTTGCACCAAAAAGCAGGGTCTGCAGAAGAAAGTCATCACAAGTCACTGAAGCTATTCTTTTTTCAACATTTGTTTCTCAGCAGAGTGCCTGAAGATGCCAAAGTGTCTGCAATTTCTATTTAGCTTTGACATAAGCACTGATCATTCATTCTCTCTCTCTCTCCCTCTCCTTCTGCAGCTACCTGAAGAATAGTCTGGTTTAGAAACATCACAAATAAGTAGATAAGACTCTAGTATGATTGGATTTGTACAGATACAAAAGAAAAATGCATTCTTCAAGAGTATATTTACTCTGCTTGACATATATTGCCTGCAGAGTCTACAGATTTCAGTCTTCGCATTGTTGAATTTTTACATCAAAACTCTCGAATACTCTTGCTCATATCATGTTTCCTATGTCTGTGTCTCTCTCACCCTCTGCGACCCCCTTTTATTTTGCTTCTTCCCTCTTGGACTGAAGCCAGTAACTGCCTTCAGACCCTATCAGTGAAGTTCATGCTGTTCTGAACGAACAAGTTCAGAACAATTCAATAATTATTTGCTACAGAAAGTGGAGGAATGTGACACTCTTGCAACGATTAAAAAAGTATACAGATTCAGTCTTAACACAGTTGCATTTAAAACCTCTATGTAAGACATATGAAGTTCTGAATTATGAAGTTCTACTTTTCCATAACACATCGAAGTCCCACGGCTTAATCAAAGAAGATTTATCTTGTATTTTTACAAGTCCGGCAATTACACCAGATTTACACATTTTCTTTAAAACGTCCCATACTACTAAGCCAACTGTCATGAATATCAATAAAAATGTAGAGTTTAGGGTTTTTTGCATTACTCCTCATAAGACAAAAGTCACTGCATGAAAGCTGCATGGATAGCATTTTCCTTATGTTCAGGACATCAAATCTTTGCTGTTTTTTTCTGTTCCTGTTTGTTTGTTTTTTTTGTTTGTTTTTCAGTTGATGATCTTTGATGTTGGGCACCTTCTTATTTCGTTTTCCTTCCATTTTTTTCTTTTTTTTTTCTTTTTCTTGTTCACATGGTTACACCTTGGCTTTTGGTGAAGTTATTCATATGAGGGTGAGAAACAAGCAATTATGTCAAAATGTTCTTAGTGCAAACTTTTGTTCCTCTTGTGAGGCACTAATTCTATTCCTATTTCAGTTCATTTTTTATTTTTTAAACCACCTAGGAAAACAAAATGTATTGCTTTTTCCTCTTTTTTCCTCTTCTTTCTTTTTCCACCCTAGTTTTTCAGGAGTGTCATGGTTTGGAAATGTTCATAGAAAAATTTCCAAATGCCTTCCTTCTTCAAAAGAAAAATGCGACAAACCTATGTTCAAGATTTTTAGATTTTGAAATTTAGATTTTTTTTCTCTAGTTTTTGAAATATACTGGAAGCCTTAAGAAAATTAAAAAAATACTGCTAGATTGTGCTTTTATAATATATAGTTCTTAGAGTGCTTTTCACATTGAAAAAGAAATTTGAAAGTAGATTTTCCAGGGTGGCTATCTCCTAAACTTTAGTCCAGGAGCACGTCAAAACTCTTCTGATTTATTATTATATCTGAAATAGAATTGTAACTTCATATTTCCAAAAGGTCAAAATCTCTTTTATGAATACTCTTTAAATAGTTCTTTTTTTTTTTTTTTGCCTGTTGCTAAATTGATGGATTTTTTTTTAGTTGTAAATTTTGATTCATATTTAGCTGGAATATATAGTAAAATAAAAGTCAAATTTAGGAACCTTGAATAACAGATTTTCAAAAACAACATCTACTATCAGTACTCTAAGATCAGTGTAAATATGGATGGACACTCCCTCTTCTTGTTTTGGCAAAATAATGCAGGAATTATGCTCTATATCACCTTGAATGTTTAATATTCACATTGGAGCTGTCTTGTTGGCTGCACACCTGCTATATGCCCTATTATATTCCCAGCAAAATAGTATTAACCACTAATAATTCTAGCCCTGCTTTCATGTAGTAGATCACCTGAACAACTAATGACACACACATACTCATTTTGGTCAGAAGAAAACTGGTGCCTTCTAATAACTTTTCCATAGTAAATACATATTTAGTCTCCTATATGTGTGTGTCTGTGTGTTTTAATGACAGGAATCCTGTGGAGAATGAAAAGCTTCTGAAAGTCTAAGAGAAAAACAAATTCTACCACAACCTTTTATGACAAGTGGCCTTTGGCATATCATTTTTCTCTCTCAGATCATTTTGGTTTGTCCTGATTCTTTTTTCATTTTTAACCTCAGTTTATGTCCCCTTAATCTCCACCCCAAGTTTCACTATTCACTATTTCCTATCCTCTACTCCAAATAATCTAAAAGTTGTTTTCTTGTTAAGCTTTATAAAAGACACACACACACACACACACACACACAACTTTCTTATCACAGTGTATTTAGTACAAGATTAGATCTAAGAAAGCCTTAGTCAAAGTGTTATCCATTAACTGTACCTGCTTAGAAAATCTGGATATATACATTAACTTCCTTCCCCCCTGTTTCTGGGGGGCCTTTGAAAAAAATAGTGCTCTAGATAATGAATTTTATTTGTTACATTTTCTCTTTTGCTATACTGAAATCTAAGGAAAAATAAACCTCACTCTATAGCTTCATATCTGTAAAAGTCATAAATTTCTACAAACTGTGGCCATACTGCCATTTTTCTATCCTCTGCAAGAAGTTCCTGTTTCAGCTGCCATGTTGTGTCAGATCCTGCCACTGGTATGTACCAATTTTAAACAAATCCACTAAAATTCCTTCACCAAGTAAGATATGTTTTCAGCATAAGCAGAGGAGTCATGTCTAAAGTGGAGGACTGTTGTACAGTTTCTATGTCCTCTGTCTTTTGGTATCCAGCCCAAATCTCCTTCTGGCTCCAGTGACTTCTGGACTACGAGCTATAAAAACAGGTTAACTGTTTATGCCTACATATTGTCGGATGAATAGTGCAGTAAACCTCACTGTGATATTTTATGTGATGAAAAGGTAATATTTATTCATAACATCTTCCAGTAAGTTTTTTCATGCACTCACAGTTGTTATCTCGTGGTTTTCATTCACTTGCACTCACATATCCACAAGAACCAAGACAGATGTCCAAGCTGTCTGGACACAGAGGTCAAGGGATGTCCATCGTGCTGTGGCCTTACCAGAGTGCAGACTTTTGTATCTTGACAGAAATAACTTGTTCTTTGGTACTGTTGGGAACAGTGTCCTTCCTTGTGTGCACAGACTATTTTCATAACTCTGCTCTGCAGTTTCTTGTGCCTAAGCATGTATCAATACATAAGTATTAATAGATATTACATTCATGCACCAACCTCAGTAGTTCTGGTGAGGTACTTACCAAGCAGTTTCTTGCAGATATAAATTATCAGTCGTTCTGAATTTGGGATCACATTAAATGATACATTACCAACTCTGTGAATGAATTAATCAGCTAAAAGAAATTGGGACACCATGGTAACCATTATTTCTAGAATTCACAAATTACAGTTGGTGTTTAAAAGACATCTATTTATACTATTTATGAAGAATATTCTGTATAGGTTAATGAAAAAAGTAACAGAAGACTATTACTTTACTTTCATCTTAGGCTAGAGCAATTCCTTCCTTAACAGTTTAAGATTAAAAAAAAATAATGATAATAAAAAACCCACTTTATTTCTTGCTACTGTGTTGCAAAATTATCCACTTGTGACTACAGTGCAACATTTGATAGTTTAAGTCCTACAAATAGGATCTAGAGTAGAAAATGTCCCCATAACTTCATTCTTTGTTAAACTGTGCATAAAATACTGTTCTTTTTCTGCCTATTACTTCAATTTCCTTAGAGTTCCGTAAGTAGAAGAATGAGTGCAATACAATAACATTATTGCTTTGTTTTGAAAGTTTGTACGTGTTAAAATACTTAACTGTTTATGAAATAGTTTCAGAGATGGGCTAATTCATGTCCATCAAGGAATTTCTATGTTCTGGCCTCATATCTAATAACATCACTAGAGAATACAAGATGTAGCACCAGCTTTCTCATCTAAGAAATGCTGATGACATGAGAGTTAAACCTTTGACAGCTGACACTTACATACTCCATGTTAAGCAGACATACAGATTGACTAAAAAACTCTGCCAGGACTATTTACTTTGAACCTAAATAAGGGCCCAGTTGCATGGTGGGTTATGAAGTTATCTACAAAAGAGAGCTAATAACTTGTGTGTGTGAGACAGACCTTTCTACCTGTTTATGCAGGAAAATGGAGATGCAACATCGGACAAAGGACTCTGTTTTCTTGGAGTAAAATGAATTAAATTTGTCACCCCTTCTGTTCTCTTCAGTGCTCTGTAGTTTTAACTGGACAGGTATCCATGCTGCAAAGGAAGATCTCTTAATTGCAGTTTAAGTAGCAATTATTTCAGTAATCCAGAATTGTCACAGGAGTCCAGTGCTGTCATGGTTTTGAGACTGACATGCATCTCAAAATCTTGTATATGTTCCCGAATGCGTAAATGTAGTGGAGTACAAAGCAAGAGGGAAAACCTGCACAGGAATGTCTTATGCAATACATATGTTTTTAAATTTGACAAATTCTATTCAGTGCGTAGCAGTAGGAACATGATGAAGCCTACTGCTTTCAGATACAGATATTTTTTCCATATTTCTTACTCAGTAAATTGTAAACTAGCATACCTGATTTTTTGTTTGTCATTTTTAAGAAATAATAAGGAGTTATTAACTTGTATGCTGGGAATGAGCATGTTTAAACACTAACCTAAGTTTTTAAATCCACATAGAAATCAGATAAATCTAAGTATCATTTTACTTTCTGACCAAAGTATTAAACATTGTGAACTTGCATTAGTTTAAAATTGTTTTTAAGGTTACTCCTACTCCAGGTTTGTCACTCCTACTAAATTGTAAAAAATTGATTAGGTAAAATGATTACATAAAGATAAACTGTAATTCTCAGATAAGTATATTTTTTGAAGCTGTGACTCTTCCTATGTTCTTCAAGAACTACATGGATGTAGAAAATCATTGGCAACTGAGTGCAACAATGTGCCTTGGCATACAACGTAGACTACTTAGCAGGCAATTGTTAATTGGCCTTTATAATTGCTACTGGAGAAGGTTTCTTGTAAGTGTCCCCTCTGTTTCATCATTTCTCATTCTCTGTTACATGGATTTGTTTATTTTTTTCTGGTAATTGACAATCGCATGTTTTTAACAGAGGAATATATATGGTGGGAATGTCTTTGTTTTGAAGGACTTGGTGTTTTGAGATGGGAGCTCAAACTGAATTGAGCATTGCTTCCAAGCTTTTACCTATCCCAAACTCCAAGGACTCCTTTCCCAGAGGTTAAATGAACACCCACGCCTTAAGAGTTTGTCAGCACTTCTGGCAAGTTTAACAGTCAAGGCACAAGTATTTCATGTCACTGAAATGTTCTCCTTATGTTTTATTACCAACAGACAAATGTATCTGAATCATTTGTTGTCCTAATTTTGCAATCTTTTGCTGTGTACTTTATTTACTGCCTATTTTATATATCAGATGAACTTGAGCCTTACCAGAACCTTAGCAAAAATATTATACAATATTTGTTCATGCTATCTACTTTCTAAGATATTACAAATGACAATGTACTAGGGAAGGCTGTGACCCTTCACTGTGAACAGATGAGAGGAAGAAAAACTGAGCATAATTAAGACTTAAATGTTAATAGTTTGATCCTGTAGTCTGTGTTCCAACTGAATTTCTACTGCAGTGGGAGTTCAGCTTGAATAAACACATACTAAGGGCTTCTAAGAGACTGTAAAAATCATATCTTTGTTTGTGCTGTCATACTTTAATGAGGTGCCCAGGCCTATTACAAAGCAAACTGCTATATTTTGGTCTTTCCAGTAGTGAGACAGCGAACAATTTCTCAACTTGTAGGGTCTCTCACCTAGTTCATGTGAGAGGAAGAATAGTCAGGTGAATACAGCATTAGCAGGAATTAAGAAGACACAGGTTAATAACATCTGGCTTAGCTGTAAAGTTGGTATGAAAAGTTGGAGGTCACTAATTCTGTTTTTCATTTATACACAGCCAATAGTGCTTTTCTTTCAAAGTCCATTACCAAATGCCCTGTGATTAAAAAAAAAAAAAATTCAAGACTGATTTATTCAAGATTTATATTTGTTTGCTTGCTTGTTTTTTTTCTCTGAGTTACAGAAAAGTGAATGGTCATCTTCTTTAATTGTGCAAGCAACTGAAGACTGGTTACATTTACTTTCAAAATGTTGTAGCCTTGTTTTTGTCTAATGGTGTTATGGTTGAAGAACAAGCATTTTGTAAGTATTCATCAAAGAACATTGATATTGGCAACGGTTTATCCTCATCTATAGAAAATGGTGTAACGTACAAAGTAGACTGATTCTGTATTAGTCAGGCAATACAAACAATAATGGGCTGTAGTACAGACCGTCTGCAGAAAAAAAAAAAAAAACTCCTACAGGTCTTGATTCTGATTGTGAATATTTAAGATTCTGTGAAACACAAAATGGAAAAAAAAAAAAGAAGAAAAAAAGATTTTTGACTTTCCATGGTGCAAATGCAGGTAAAAAGCATGCATGTGTATGACCCACTCATAGCAGTATATGCATGAAGGAAAGTGTAGTATCAGACATGTTCCCATTTTAAGAAGAAAAGAGAAAAAATTACATCAGCTCTAGGATCTTTTTTTTTTTTTTTAACAAGGGAGCTTTTTGAGCAGTTGTTTTTCCCTAAAAAAAAAAAAAATATAAATTTTGGCAGGGACACTTAGCTTTTGAAAGCAATAACACTTATAGCTTTTTATTAGGAACTAGACATTAAAAAGGAGAAATCATAGACAAGCTTTCTGTCTCCTTGCAACTGTGTAATACTCTTGAAGTAATTACTTCCATGAACAGCTAATCAAAGAAAACACTTAATATTTGTTTATATGCCTTTGGTGGAATTGGAAGAGCTTATGAAATAGTTAATTTTGTGGAGCCTGAGATACCTGCAAAAGCATGATCAGAAACCTGAGAACAAAAGCCTTTTGGATATGTCTTACTTGTGACACAAGGCCTTACAAAATGTTTGTGTTGTAAATATATATGTAAATACAGTCCAGAAGAGAGAAATGCATCCCTTGATGCATTTCTAAAGTCAGTCTTCTGCATCTCTTTCTTATCAGCAAAGAACGAATATGTGTTATGTATATACTTTAGGTGGACCAAATTGATAATAACAGGTGGACCAATAACAGTAGCCTGCTGTTGACATGGGTATTGAGATTCTTCTTTGGGACTGTCTTTTTTTGTAAGAAGTCAGTTATTGCTCTAAGGCTGTAAACTACAGACTACTTTGGGGAAAAATATGAATTGAAAGCAGGTCTCCTTTTGCCTCGTGCTCATGGGAGAAAGGGCCATAATTTTGCTTCTGTCGAGGGCTTAGAGGAAAGAAGTGCCATTAGCCTAGGTTCTGTTTCTTCTGTGGTTTTACATCAGTGGAAAAACACTAGAGAGAGGTTTGGTGTCTTTGTTTTTCCTCAGCATCTGTACCTTTGTGAACCACTCATTTTTCTATGCAGGTGTGTTATGAAAGCAACTGTGGCAAGACACTAAGTTTTAAAGATACGAGAGAGAGGGGTAAGGAGGTTATTCCTTTACTGGAACAATAATCCAAAACACAGAATTTCTATATCTTGTCACCACTTAGAAGTAAGTCTTTACGATGTCACATTTTTGGAAATATTATGGATATTTTGTTGTGCTTAAGATATAAATGCTATTTTTCAGATACTTCAGCAAGATCTCTGATGTCATATAACTCATAAAAACTTGGAAGATTCTGTTATTCATCATCAGAGGCAATGTGCCTTTTTCTTGCTGTCTGGTACTACAGACAAGTACTGTGACTAAGCAAATAGAAAATCTGAACAGAACAAAGGTTAGCATAAATGTAAATGACCATAGACCAATGCAAAAGAGGGAAAAGATGAAGTCCACACAAAAAACTGTGCAGGGTGACGAGGCAAAAGTCTACAGAATGTTTATATCTCTTTCTATGATACTAGGAAAACACCAGAAGTTACTGGAACGATTTTTTTTAATATCTATTAAACTAATTTACATTGATGGGAAATAGCAAACCTATAGAACTATCTTGGGTGATGGACAATACATGTTTTGATTAGCCTAGAGATATGCAAATACTGATAGCTCATTGGTACCCAGATGGCCAATGTAGAAAGAACCTCTGAGTTTTGACTGCTCATTTGGGTCTCTCTATTTAACAGAGAGCACCTTTAAAAAAAAAAAAAAAAAAAAAAAAAAAAGGAAATCTAATTGTCTCTGAGACTTCTGACCTCCTTCCAACTGGTTAAAACTGGTGAAAAACATTAGGTGTGAAACCAGAGGAGGACAGGCAGTCTGTTTTCTTTGGAAACCTTGCTGAAGGAAGGAAGGACAACAGTTCAAATGTCTTGCTATTTTTCATGTTTTAGAGGAGGAAATGACTAACTCTAAATCAAACTAATGTTGTAATATTTAAATTGAAACTATTTTCTGAATTAAGGCATTTGGGGAATAATTTAGCTGAGATAATTTGGTTAAAATAAGAATGCAGTTAACTTAAATAAGAGTATATGGTGCTGCTTGTATTTCTAAAAATGAAGAAAACTCTTTGCTTGCTTGTTCTTGTTTTCTATTTCTTGGTACAGAAGTACTGAAGTTAAGGTCCAGATATAGCAGTGTCTGTGAGAGCACCTACTCTGACAGGGGGGAATTAGGGAGGCTGAATTCTGGGTGTACATCACCCACTAGACACACACAAGTCAGTGAGAACGACAGGTTGCATATGAGAGTGCTGGGACAGTGGCTGATGTCATTGTGAGCTGCTCTCTGTCACCTTTGAAAGGTCATGGAAATCAGAGGAGGTTCCCGATGATTGGAAGAAAGGAAAACAACATACCCACTTCAAGAGGGGCAAGAAAGACCTGGGGAGCTCACCGGTCAATCTATCTGAGCCATGGGAAAGTTACAGAGTGAATACTACCAAAAGCCATTTCCAGGCTTATAAGGGTGATTAGTCAGCATAATTCACCACAGGGAAATATTGCCTAATTAATTTGGTTGTCTTTTGTGATGAAGTGACTGGCTTTAGGAGCAAGAAAAGAGCCTTATATCTTGTCCTTAGCATTAAGACACTGTCTTAGCATACCTTTTTACATGGTCTCCCATAATCATTTTATAATCAAACTGTTAGCATTTTGACGGACTTTTGGACAATAAAGTGGATGGAAACTTGTATAAATCATTGAGCAAAAAGGGTTGTAGCAAAATGTCCAGCAAGTAGCTAGTAGCATCCCTTTGGAACCAAAATTACGTTTAAGGTCTTCAGTGGAGCAAGCTCACAACTCCGCTGTGCAAGTGAGCAGATTTACGTGCTTTGTATCTCCCCACCTTTAGTTGTCTTGTGTTTCATTGAGGGAGCTGGGGTTATTTAGTGTGGAGAGGAAGAGGTTCTGGGGAGACCTTACTGCTCTCTATAACTATCTGGAATGAGGTTGTAGTGAGGTGGGGGTCAATCTCTTCTCCAGAATAACTACGGGTATGCACCAGGGGAGGTTCAGGTTGCACCAGGGGAGGCTCAGGTTAGACATTAGGATGATTTTCTACATGGAAAGAGTAGTCAAGCATTGGAACAGGCTGCCCAGACAAGTGGTGGAGTCACTGTCCCTGGCAGTGTTGAAGAAACATGTAGATGAGGCACTTAAGGACATGGTTTAGCAGGTATTAGTGTTGAAGGATTTATGGTTGAACTTGATGATCTTAAAGGTCTTTTCCAACCATAACGATTCTATGATTCTATGACACCAAACTGGAGGGAAAGCTATTGACACGTGGTGGGGCAAGGCTGTTAGTCAGAAGAATTCAGACAGGTTGGAGAAATGGGATGACATGCTCCACATGGCTCAACATGGTAAAATTCAAAGTTCTTCCCCAGACCAGAATACTCCACGAAACATAGGGGACAGGGGATGAGCAGCTAGAAAGTACCTTTGCAGAAAAGGCCCAGATATCAAGGAATTAGAGGACAGTGAGCTAGCCATGCACCCAAGCTGGTAAAGTGAGGGAAGTGCTTATTCCTCTCTATCTGGGGCTTGTGAAACTGCCTCTGAAGCACTGTGCCCAGTTATGGGTTTCTCAGTACAATACAAATACTGAGATCCTGAAGCAAAACCAGTGGAGGCCATCAAACTCGTTATGGGGCTGAGGCACAAAATATGTAAGAGACAGAAGGGAACAGGGAGGCTTTATTGCTGTCAAATAGAAGAATATGGGCAAGATGAAGACAGACATTTCTTGCAGGTGTATGGTGAAGGGGGCAGCACACACAAGTGGGAATATGAGATATTCCAATATGCCATATGGAAAAGCTGTTTCACCAAAAACACTGAAATATATTACCCAAAAAGGCAGTGAAATCTTCTTTGAACTTTTTCAAGATCTGACTGGATAAAGTCCTGAACAACCTAATCTAACAGGACGTGCTTTGAAGAGGGGTGGATAAGTCTCCAGAAGCTCCTTCCAACATTATTTTATTGTGTGGCTTCTGTCCTGCTAACACAAGGTGAAATGAAGACATTTCACAGGCATTCCATGACTGCTTCCAAACCTCTGAGTAGGCCAGACTTACCATAAACAGTGTGGTGGGTCTCAGACTCTAGCAGGTGAGAAGAGTTAAACCAGGCAAATGGAGCTCTGTCATCGCCTATAGACATGCACTCTTTCACTTTATGATAAATATTGGAAAATATTTATACAAGACTGTGAATAGTAAACACATAAATGGATTGAAAGAGAGCAAAATAAAGAGATTAAATTGGAATATACATATCACATGGTCAGCCCTTCTCAGCTTAGAATGAAGCTTTCTTGCCAGGCATACAGCTTGCCTGATTAAAGCTATTAACCACTGTGCTTAGAAGAGCATGAGGAATAAATAGATGGGCTTTTTAATATAAATATTAGAAATGAATGGTTATGTAGATGGTTATAAAACACCGCTTTAAAGTTCATTAGGACCACGTAACAGGTTTAAACTTACTGTTACAATGATTTATACAAAAGGTTACTGGCACCTAGGTCGTCTGGTTCAGCTGAATTATGGTCTGAAATACAGGGAATGAGTTTCAGCACTTTTCTGTGCTGAAAAATCAGCCTTAACATCTAAAAAGAAACAGTATTTTCAAGTCTGTTGACCTATGAATTGCTCTTTGCAAAGTCTGAGCTCGTGATGTTACTCATACGACCATTTTGTGTATTGTATTAGATGTGAGGAAAGCTGGATCATCCTAGATCTTGGCTTTAATTGTTCTTTTGTAGTCTGAAGTTTATGACCATTTACCTTTGCTATTTTAAATAAGAACATCTGCTCACTTTTCCACTGTATTTATGGTACTGTGAGCTCAGTAAATAGCATATCACGGTTTGTGTAACTAAATAGGTAAAGGCACCAACCATCATCTTCCAGCCATGAGAAAATTAAACCAGACTATCAACAAGTCAATAATATAAATATTTTCATACACTGCCTATGAAATCCTTTAGAGATTCTTAATTGCACGGCACCCCTCAAGGTCTGTCTGCCTGTGTTCCTGATATTATTTAATCTGATTGCTTAAAAACACTCACACATTCCTCAGGGGTTTGAAAAATAACAGATTTTTCTGATGTAGAATTAAAGAAAAACACTGGATTTAGAAAATTTAATAATTATGACTAGCAGATAGGGGAGACATCAAGGAGACATCTCCCATATCATCAAAGCAGATAGCCCTGTATTCTAAAAACAAAATGTTAATGAAAATGATAAAGCTAATTGACTTAAATCAGCAATATTGACCACATGCTGACATACTTCAGTGAGGAATTAACAAAGGCAAAATTACTCACGAGGATAGTTCACCTGTATGGATTGACTTGACTGCACAATCTTGATATAGTCAAAATGAAGAGACCCTCCCGATCGCTTCTATCCCCACTGAAAGTACTTAATCAGGCTGGGTAATGAAAGGCATTAAGCTACCTAATGTCATAACAAAAGCTTTAGTCATTAGTTCCCAATCTACACTTAATTGAAAATTTAACATATTCTTTGGAAACTCTGAGACATCTTTCTTGATTATTATCATGGTATTAGATACTCTCTGCATAAATATTTCCTTTCAAAAAACATTTTAAATACTGCAGCTATGATAGAATACTATTCATTAAAAGGTCACCAGATCTTTTCAAAATGGAAACTACTTCTATGCAAGAGAGCAGGGTAATTGTAACTCTTCCTCAGCAAAACATTTTTTCTGTGAAATCATTGTAGGAAGGCTTAAATTACAAATACAAGTCAATGGTTTAATGCCTTCCTGCAGGAAATCTGAGAAACACTCTATTCTTGGTATTTCTAAAGATCCTTGAGTAGCGGAGTGTCTGTCTGGATCTCCATTTTCCTGGCAGGATGGTGTAGCATGGAGCAGCCCAGGCGGTGCTGGTGAACAGCCTGCGCTCACACGCAGACACACGGTCTGACCATCTTCTCGCTTCAGCCTCGGGGCTTGGGACATCTGCTCACCTGGCAGGGAAGAGCCTGGCCGAGCATCGAGGGCTGAGGAGAGTCAGCTCGGCCCACAGCACCCCGTGCTTGTTCCTGGTGCTCAGCCACATGCTCCATGGCCCTGGCTTGCAGGTCCCTAAAATGCCCCCAGTGCAACAGACTGAGCCCAGGACTGGGGCTGCAGGCAACCTTTGGTCTTGGCAGGGAGGCTTAATTCCAGAGAAGCTCCTTGCTGAATCCGGGAGAGGAAACCACCCTCCCGAAAGGTGTGCACTCTAACAGCAGGCACCAGGCTGCTGTGTGCTCCCGACTTGCTGCAAGCGGAGGAATGCAGAGATAAAAGTGTTGGCCTTGAGCAGATGGCCCCGGGAAACCCCTGTGGCAGATTTCGCCCAGGGCCAGGCATTGTTTAAGCAATGACACCCCCACAGGGGACCAGCAACCGGGGGCACCGGCACCCGCTCCGCTGGCCCGGGGGGCTCGGCGTGCGCGCGGCGCCCATCCCCGCGGCGTCGGGATGCGGGGATGGAGGGAGGGATTGAGGGAAGGAGGCAGGAGGGGGGCGGCGCGTCCCGCCCCGCGCGCGGCTCCCCCGCGGCGCCGGCGGCGGCGCCCAAACGGCGCGAGCGGCCCCGGCGCGCGCGGCGGCGGCGCGGCCATGGGGCAGCGGCGGCGGAGCCCCGCGGCGGCGGAGCGCGGCGGCGGCGGCGGCGGCGGCGCCGAGGGGGCGGCGGGAGGCGGCAGCGGCCGCGGGCGCCTGGCCGAGTCGTGGCGGCGCCTGAGCTCGCGGCGCGGCTCCGCCAAGCGCGGCGGCCCCTCCGCGCCCGCGCCGCCGGTGAGTGCGGGGCGGGGGGCGCGTCCCGGGGGGGCCCGGCCGTGCGCGGAGCCGGCCCTTGTAGTTCCAACAGGTAAAACTCCTGCTCTGCTTTGTGAGTGTCTCTTCTCCGAGCAATTCTTTTTTCCAGCTTTTATTTTTTTTCTTTTTTTTTCTCCTTTCCCCCTCTTTCTTTCCCCCTTTCTTTCTTTCTCCCTCTTTTTCCCCCTCTTTCTTCCGCCCTCTTTCTTCCCCCTTTCTTTCCCCCTTCTTCTTTCCCCCTCTTTTTTCCTCTCTTCTTTTTCTCTTCCGTTTTTTCCTCTTTTTTTTTCTTTTTTTTTCTCTTCTTTTTTTTTTTCTCCTCTTTTATTTTCTTTTTTTTCCTCCTTTTTTTTTTCTTATTCTTGTTTTGGTCCGTGCACATTTTTCAGCCTGAGCTCCTCTTGGAAGTGTCGGCAGCGCCGCTCCCCACGGAGGCAGCCCCAGAGGAGCTGTGCAGACTGCACGAGAGAGCAGTGGCTTCAGGCACTTGCCATGAATTGTGCGTGTTCGTAAAGAAGTGGCTTCTCTTGCCCACAAGAGACTTTGAGACAGGTTGACTAAAACTGAGTTTTCCCAAGGAGAAAAGGTGTCTCCTCAGAGGTGTCTCCTCAGAGGTGCTCTTCCTCAGTCAGACAGGAGTCTGTCACCTCGATGGGTTGTGTGAAGAATTTCCGAGTTGTTTGCATGGACATCTTGGCCACAGCATAGATTATGTGTCAGAAAAAAATAACATTTTCACAGGATTCAAGGAAATTGAGAGGTTTAACCGGGTATCAAGTAAGGAAGTATTTATTATAGTGCTCACAGGTCTCCTTCCCTGGATTCAGGACCCTAGTAGTTAGGAAGAATGTATGCAATAGAGATTTTGGATTGCTTACTACGCAAGTATAACCTCAATCTGTGTTTGTCTAGAAGCAGAGTGGTGTTTTTTTTTTTTTTTTTTTTTTTTTTTTTACCAAAGCTGACCCTCTGAGGTCTGGTGCTGCACGTCTTATTCAGCAGAGCAAATGTTTCGCCTCAAAACCAGAAGTAGATTCGTTAGGTGTTGAGCTGGAAGGAGATGTGCACAGGTTGAGCACCAGTTGGGGAATAGCGTGAGGGTGAGGAGACCTACAGTAGAAAGGGAGCCATGGCAACAACAAAGCATTGGAGAAAGTAACAGTGTTCTCTGATGGAGGGGAAGAGGAGGAGGAAGGTGCAGTTGCATCCATACCGCCCTGTAGCTTAAAGCACTCTAATTCAGGTTTTTCATAATGCGCTGTCAAACTTCCTTCTACAGCAGGTACCTTAAATTTAATTCCCAGATGAGGGTTCCATGGGGGAGATGTGCAACACGCACGATGCGGTTTAGGATGGTGCTGGTGTTACGTGTCTGTTGTTGCTGTGTGAAACAAAGTGGTTCTTGTAGCTTGCAGCAGGAGTGAATTCTTGTTCCAGGCAAAAGCCCTGAATTAGAGTCAGGTTACAAGTGGTTAGCCAGAACTGAAAGGCTGTATTAATCTTTTATTAATCTTTGAATTTCCAGAGTCTTTCTGCATAAAAAAGAGTAACTTCTTGTCATCTTCTCAAAAATGGCCTTAGGGTGGTGTATTTATGCTACCAGAATTGCTTTACATTTAAAATACAAAATTCCATAAGAAGGGATATAGGAGATGGTGGTTCATTCTGCATGGGATTTTGTCCCAATTTGTTTTTAATTTGTGGGGGTGCTTATTTATTTGCTCTTTTTAAATTTATTTTTATTTTTTTTTACAAATCACTTGTTTGTTTTTGACAGGGGTAGCTATTAATTTGTGTTTCCAGTACACAGTGTTCTTTTTATAAGGGAACATAGGGCTTTTGAAAACACTTTTCAATATGAAATTAATTTGGGATTGCTTTCCAAAGTACTGTTAGAAATCCTGAAGATGTTTGCCACCACCCCTTCCCTTCCCTCCGCAGCCGCGAGCCCTGAAAAGGTGTTAGGCTTAAATTCCTTTTAGCGTTAGTGTTATCACCTCCCCAGTTGTGCTCTTCCTAACTTCTACTTTAAAGCTTGATTTAAAGAGGACTTCTGAGGGTCAGTGATGAAGCAAGAGTCTGGAACAACTCTGTGTACGTATTTATTTGTACCCTTGGTGGAGAATTAGTCCTTGCCTCGTCTTGTCTTAACATCTGATATCTCAGATGATGACTATGTTTTTTTTAATTGAAAAGATTGATTTTGTTCAGTGTCATTGCTTATCTGGAAACTGACATGCATGCACTTGTTCCCTTGGCCCACAAGTGGGCTGACATAACAGCCTTTATACTGTGCCTTATAGGAGAAGAGGCTGCTGTCCACTGATAGTTTTGGATAGGTGAAAGGTGCTGTGGGTAGTACTTCAGCACCTCCTGGAAAGCTGAGAATTTCTCTTATTTAGAACCCTGAGGTTTAATCTAAATGAGAAAGTTCTGTCTTTAAAAATTAGATTTATTCAAGGTGGAGAAAATGTGGTGTAGTCAAGTATTCGCGTGATGAATCCATTCTGAATATTTGCAAAGTCATTTAAATAGATGTCCTTCCTGTTATGAAAAAGAGAATTCTGTGTTTTGAAGATCTGATTTCTTCTCTGTTAAGACTTGTTTCATATTTCTTGTCAAATACAGAAGTGTTATATTAGTAATTATATGTTATGGTTAATATTGAGATACATTATTTTTCTGATTAAATCTATTGCCTAATCTACAGCATCTTTCTCATCTGTTGCTGTCTAGCAATATCTGAATTTTCCAATCTTTTCTTCCTCCATGTAACTGTAGAAATTGCTCATCTTGGTGTTTCACATATATTCGATAAAATCACAACAAGTGCTAATTGTAAAAGTTGACTTTTGTTTTGTTTCTTTGACTATTAATTCCCAAATAATAATTTGTAATCTAATTTATTTACTGAAATGCTTATTTATATTATTCTATTATTATTTTAATAATAAAAAACAGTATATTGACTGATGGAGAGAGAGTTACTTTATCAGCAGAAGTTGAGGAAGGGAAGGATGTTTGAGATGATAGAAAAGATATGCAGAAGCTGACACTGGAGAGATCATACAAGATACAGTGGCCACCTCTAAACAATCCCCAAGTTGGAACCTCTTATCTTCTGTGTCTGTCCCCTCAGAAAAGAGGTCATTTCTGGTGTTCTCTTCTATCCATCATCCTTCTGTATCCTACTGGTGAATGCGTGGTAAATGTGTGGTAAATATGTGGAATCCCAGCTCTCTTGAATTTGATAAAGAATTTTGCCACTCAAGTGACGAAATGGGTGTGCTTTAGCACATTTTTTGATAATAGCAACTGTATTTTTTAAATGTGTTGTTCAAATGTAATAGTTTTTTCTTACAGCCTTTGTTCTGAATTTTACTATAGGATATTTCAGTAGCAGAAATTTTTATTTTGGCATGGCAACAATGGTCTTTGGTCCTGTCCTGGAGGTTTGAATTCAGATAGACTGGATGCCAAAGCCTTGCAGGGATCTTTTGGCAGAACTGAGGATGTGAGGATGTGAGGATGTGTTGAGGAGAAGATGTCACCCGAAGAGTGAGAATTGGACTTCAGACTATCTTGGCTCTGAGAAGATTAGGCGGGTCAACCTTACTTTGTCCTTTTAGTTCTCCATCTGAAAATTAAAGAAAGCATCCTCCATTCTCTCAATTTCACTTTCTGGGGCAAGACCTTCTTTGCCAACAGGCTAGTGAGGGGAGTTTTAAACTAGGAATAGAAAGAGATCACCCAGTATTAAGTGAGGAAACAGTGGGTAAGAAAAGAAAAGGACACGACAGAGCTCAGGAATGACAAAACGGGGCAAAAGGACACCGAACTCACCCAAGTGTTTGAGCACATACAAGTGCAGCTGTGGAGAGAGGAGCAGCAGATATAGAAGCTTTGCATGTAGTCATAGAGCTGTGACATTTCTGGGATAATACAGGTGAGTTGGAACACCTTGCACCACAGGACTGCAATAGATGGATTGATGGATGGATGCAGAATCTTCAAGAGTGGTTGGCAGGGGAAATGAAACACTGCCTGCACATGTAGGAATAGTGCCAGAAAAGCCAAAGTTCATATTGGGACTTGCAAGAAGCTTCAACAGCAGCAAGAAGAGCTTCTGTGGATATTTTAGGAGTGAAAAAATGAGCAAGAAAAATGTGAATTCACTGCTAGGTGGGGCAAGTGAATTAGTGACAGCAGACAGAGATGAAAGAGATCCTCACTGCTTTCTCTGTCATCACCAGCAAGGTCTGCCAGGTCTCTGTGTTCAGTGACAAGGCTGAGGGAGGAGAGGAGATTCCAGTTGGGGTGGAATTGCTTGCTTAGGGATTGCTTGCAAGCACTTGGCCCACACAAGTCGCTGGGATCTAATAGGTTGCATCCAAGTGTGCTAAGAGAGCTGGTGGATGTCCTTGCAAGGGAACTGGCGGATGTCCTGCTGGATACGTCAGCTTTGACAGGTTGTGTCCCTCACCATTGGAGAAAGGCAAATGTTACACTCATCTTCGAAGAAGGAAAAAATATATCTGGGGAACTTCAAGTTGTTCAGCAACATTTCAGTCTATAGGAAAATCTTGGAATGAGTCCTGTTGGAGTCAAAGTCTGCACACATGAAGGAGTGAAGGAAAAGGTGGTGATTAGAAGCAGTCAGCATGGCTTTACCAGGGGTAAATCATACATGACCAACTTGACTGCATACTGCTATAAAAAGACCAGATTTGTGGATGAAGGGTGAGAGTGTATTGCTCACCCCTCATCCTTGACTTTAGTAAGGCTTTGGACCTAGTTTTCCACAGTATTCTTGTATCTAAACAGGGATGTTATTTTCTGGGTGGGAGGACAACAAGATGGGTAAAAAACTGGTGGCAGGTCAGGCTCGGTGGTTATGGGTCGCACCCTACTTGGAGGCTGGTGTCACCTGGGGCACTGCCGGGGTCTCTTCAGGAACCTCTCCTGTTTGGTGTCTCCACAGGGGACCTGGAGGAGGGGACAGTGGGTGCTCCATCCCCTGTGGAGGAGGACCCTGAACTGGGGGAACCAGTGGCTGTGCCTATCTCTGCCTTTAGCCTGGGGGTCCGATCCAGGCACTCCTAGTGCTCTGGCGAGGGGATGCAGCCTACAGAAAATAGTTAAAAACAGGTGTCCATTTTTATTTGTTACATTTGTAATACCTGTCTGGTAGCTTCAATGTCCAGAAAGTGTGTCAATAAAGGATTCAATAAAAATGGAAACAATCTCTGTCAGCGATGTGACTGGGAGATAAGGCTGGGGCTTGGGTGAATTAAGCCCACAGTAATACATATTCTTGTAGGTCAAAGGATAAATATTGAGCTTTTCTAGCCCTCAAATTGTAAGGTGAATTATAATGCATTTTGTACCCGATCTTGTTTTGTCATCTTTAAAGAAAAAATTACGTGTTTGTATTTTTAAAACTTCTTATTGAAGGGACAAAAACTAATTCTTTGAAGGAATACTTTGTCATATATGAATAAATTGGACATTTGTCTCCATCTAACTTTTATATTTATATAGCTTCACTTTAGCATCTGTTAAATGACATTTGGTTGGAGTGGTGAAAGCTGTTTGTCTTTCAAATCTTTCTTTAGGCTTCTTTAAAGTGAAATAAACTCAGATAGATAAGGATGGAAAACTTTGTTTTGGTTGAAACTTTATTGCCTTCCTGGAAGGGCAGAGAAATATCACCTGTAGCTTTGTATTTTTTTTTAAATATTTTGTAGTATATATATATGTGTATATATATATATATATGGTTGATTTATTTATTTATTTTCTGAGTACTATGTATGAGCACTTTTTCTAAATCTGTATTGGATGGATTAATAAGAAAGCTAGAAAAGATACTTATATATACTTCAATTTATAGGCACTTTCCTGTGCTTCAACAGGAGGCCATGCAACTAAGGATTACTGCTGAATGTTTGTTGTCCTGCTGTGGACTTCCAGTAAGCAAACCTGTCAGAACCTTATAACTGACCAGTTCTATAAACTTGTCTGAGCTAATCATGAGCTTGGTCTTTTTTTTCTGTGGGGGAAACAAAGAAAAATCTGTATGTCCCTTCCTGGGCACGTGTACAGAACGTGTAACTACTGAGTTGGACTTCTAAACATCAGTAATTTGTGGTGATGATAGGAATCATTTTCATACTGAAACTATACAAATAAAAGTGTTTCTACCTGTCTTCTACCATTCATGTAAAGGAATTTTATGTTTCATGGACAAAATTTTGTCTGATTCCGGAAAAACACTCATAATCCTCTGTTTCTGGTATGAACTGATTTTGAAATTTGCTGAGGGCAAAGTATCAGATTTTTTATTTAAATAATTATGGAAGACGGTTTGACTAGATACATTCTAGTCAAAAAAGTCTCAGAAGTCCCTCCTGTGATATGTTATTCTATGACTTTATATTGGCAGACTTTATATACTGCACCTCAGTAATACTCAGACTTTTGGAATTCACCTCAAGCTTAAAGAATATTCTTTTACTGAGCTCAGCATAATATAGTAAAAAGCTTGTCAAAGTACTCACTTAAGAAAACAACATCACATTTTTAGACACAGCTTGCACTTCTTAGTCTAGCCATTTAACAGTGGCTAGAAAGTGATATAACTTTTCTATTATAACCCTGTTGCTGCATTTGTAGCTGACAGCTATGCATTAGTAACACAAATGTTATGCTTCTTCTAAATCAGTAATCTCATCACAGAAATGACCCTTTTAGAGTTGTATGTTCTGAATGGAAATGTTAAAAAACTCATTTTCTGGTGTAAGCAGGCCTTTTCCCATTCTTATTTTCTCTTTGCACTTAGATAAAATAATTTCTTTAATGATACAATAGAAGTGGTGTTATAAAGAATATACCAAGTGGGTCATCTCTTGTTGCAACATCTTGATGATTTTCCAGGTGCTGTGAAATGCAGAGGAACTGCCTTGCCATAAAATCCTCTGAGCACACTCCGTAATCATAAACAGGTAGATGAAAACTGTCTGTTACTTATTGCCAGACTTTAAGGATTTGTTCTCTAGGCAATAAACTATAATGAGAACAAATATCTGAAGGTAATGGGATAATTTGTTATAGCTATTTATTATATGTTTATTTCTCATTAGTTCCTCTGAATGATAATGGCATGATATTTACTGTGACTTTCCTTTTCTTCATTTACTCACGTATTTAATTATCCTTTTTTTTTTATGAACACACATGAGAGTTTTTATTTTTAGTAGCTGAGCTGGCTTTTAGATTGGGAAAAATTTAGATTTTCTGAAAACAGATGCAACTTTGCTGCTGTCAAAGTATTTATTTCTAATCCTATTATACCTTCAGTTCAAGACTGAAAGAAGAGTGTGCGCGCCTGTGTGTATGTGTCTTTCTCACCTTACTGGAAAGTAATATTCAAATCTAAAACCAGCAACACGGAGAAAGTTTCTGAGATCAGAAACTGATAGTTGCCTTAAAGGTAAAGCTCTCTTTCAAGTTGCTCAGGACATTTATGTTGAAGTATACTATCCTTTTCTACATTGTAGTAGTGGTTAAATGCTGTTAACTAGGAGTCAAATCATGTAAGTTCATTCTCTGTGGTTCTCATCATCTGAGAGCTCTAAAAAAATAAAGACCAAGTTTTCATTGACTTAGAGACTTCTATATTTATGCATGCCTGAAAATTTTAAATGTATATTTCTGAAGCTTCATTTTTTTGAAGCTTTCAAAACCGAAGACTAATCTTGGGCCACCTTCATGATGGCAAAGGTATAATGCATCTGTATAACTAATAGCCTAGCATTTCTGTTCTCTAATTCAGAGCGTGAGCATGAACAAGTATTTTTGCTTCTCCAGAATGTGCCCTTCCTCCTACAGCATATTATGGCACAGGTGTCCTATCCTTCTTGTTGCACTGTTACTGCTTTTAATTAATAAGTTAATCTGGGAAATGGAAGATGAGTCCTCCTACCCAACTTTATGACTTCTTGGCTGGATCAGTTGGTGTGATGAAGATGAAGCCAGTAAGAGGGAAAACCCTTGAGTTATGATTGGCCTCTATCATGATTTGGTAGGCCTTAAAGCAAAAATTAGAATACATTAAAACATCAGGATTTGATGACACAATTAAAACTCTCTCATGCTTATTTCTCTGAGGTACTGGAAGACCTCAGAGGTGCCTTGTTTCATGCTATTACATCAGTTGAAATATGATGCAAGTAGAGCATTTGTCCCTGTGTTTGTATTGGAGTGTAATTGAACTGATGCCAGTTCAAGGTCCCAGTAGCATGGCCCTACTTAGTCAGTAAAATATGTACAATCTAAGTATAAATAGGAATTAAGAAGCTGAATAATTAGGAGTAATTGTATAGAATACAATAAATGTATTGTTATGCACAATATTCTTTAACTGTGGTGAAGTAGAAAACAGCTGTTACATTAACTGAGACACAGTGTTGTTTAACGTGTTTTTTATTTTTCTGCAAGCAGTCAGCAAGTAATGAGGACACAACTAGCAAAATACTGAAACAACTCACAGGGAGATATTAGTCAAAATCTCATCAATGACTTTCATTCTGTTAGCATTAGTGGATCCCAAAGAAGGGTTGAATTTTGAGTGAGTAAAGAAACAGAATAATAAGTAAAGCCCTGAATTTTAGTTTCTCCTGGATTTATATTTGAACAAGATGCTTCTAGGTTACATAGCTGCTATTTTAGGGCACAAGTTCATTATTAAAGGCTAAATATTATCTATGATATATAGGCTAAATGTAAATCATTGTTTGCTTCTCTATAATCCACTAATCACCATATAAAAAAGCAATTTGGTTGTGGTACCTCAGATGGGAAAGCCACAGGAATAGCATTACAAAAATGGCCATTAAAACTGCAGTGTGTTTTAGCTATATCTGTTATGTTTTCTTGGAAGATGTGGGGAAGAGGGTAACAGTGTCCTCACTGATGCATATTGCCAGGGCAGTTTTGGAATTAGAGAGGTTTAAAACTCTGCTAAAATCCCCATTTGCTGTGACCTCTTTGCATTAAGAATAGTAGCTTTTGCAGACTACTCTTTGTGATCCTCAAGGTATCTTTATCATTCCCTTTGCCACTATAAGCACATCTTTGTCCCACTTTTCATGTTTCCTTTGACACTCTGCACTTCAGACTCCCCTGGCAGGGGTTAAGTCTTTAAACTGTCTTAAGTGTGACTTAAGTCTTTAAATACTTCCAGATCTTCCTCGAAGTTTATCTATGGGTGTCTGCCCTGTACTCCCCTCTTTACCCATGCTAACCATTAGACTCATAGAATCACAGAATGCTTAAGTTTGGAAGGGACCTCTAGAGGTCATCTAGTCCAACCCCCTGCACACGCAGGGTCACCCAGAGCACGTGGCACAGGACTGTGTCCAAGCGGGTTTGGAAGATCTCCAGAAAAGGAGACTCCACAACCTCTCTGGGCAGCCTGTTCCAGTGCTCTGTCACCCTCACTCCCCTCTTTCCTTCAACGAGAAGCTTTCTGCAACATCTAGACTAGCATCTGTGGGTGCATTTTCCTCTTCTTCATCCAAATTTATATACATATATATATGCCTTTTTGACAGCTGAGTCATAAAGATGTGTTTATATTAAGTTTCTTGGGGAGAATAAGCACAAGACTATTATATTAAAAAGCAACGATGACTTCATCAGCCACTATTTTATTGTGTTTTAAACCTGTAGGCAAGTACAGGCTACTTGAAGAAATGGTGATGCTGTATGATCTACCCATTGGTTTTCTTTTGATTTCCACATCCTTTCCACTATCATTTACCCTTTTCAGAAGCAGCCATGTGTTTAATGTTATCATGCCCGTACTGCTACTCAACTGAGTCACGCAGCTGGAGTGTGAGCAGGTAACTGGAGCTTAGAGCTACTTCATTTGTCTTGGGAATTGACTGTGGTAATGAGAATATTGAGATAGTCCTGGTTTACGTGACGTAAAACGAAGCATTTCACACTGAAATTAGGGGCTGTGCTTAACAAAGGTGTTTACATATGTTTCTTTTTTTTCCTTTTTTCCTTTTCTTCCTTTTTTTTTCTTAGCTTCTGGCAAAGATTACAAAAATGTCTTGGAGAATTTGAATAATGACACTTCCTTCATTAACTGCCACTCAGTAGTCATTATAACAGCATAGCTAAAAGCAGTTCTGACACCTGAACAGATGCTGATACAGTCTCGTATCAGTATCAGTTCAGAACCAAAAGTTATTAACACATTTCCTGGAAATTAATTACTGTATTTGCACAACATGGCGAAAGCACTTACAAGAAATTATATTAGTCAGAACTACTGATCTGACTCACCCAAAAGGAGAAAGTTTTCATCCTTAAGGAGTTACCTCAGGTAGTGTCCTGTCCTGAGGTCTGGACTGCAGCTGCACTGCTTCCAAAGAGACTTGACCTAAACTGAAGAAGGTCTGTGGGCTATTTTTTTTTCCTAAATTGAATCAGTCCGTGGTCACTTTTTAGATAATTTGGCCAATCTTGATGTTATGGCTTGAGTATGAATCTTAGTTACGGTGTTCTTTTATGTGTCAGAAAGTTCAAGATTTTGCAGCTGATGTCAACAGAGTGAATGTGTCAGGCGGTGCCAACTGCCCTGCCAG